>NW_027463208.1:0-31534 GCF_050947455.1 Rhinoderma darwinii | reverse complement strand
GAAGCACTGTCTTTGACTTCTCTGGATGTTTCCCAGGCGAGCTATTGACAAGTAAATCCTAGACGCTCGATCTTGGTTACTTTCGCTTTCGCGGCTGGCAGCAAAGTTCAGAACCATGTTTCTGTGAATAACTCTTGAACCGTAAGTCACAGACGCTCGCTCTTGGTTGCATTCGTTTCAGCTCGTGGCAGCCAGTCTAAAAAACACTATCTTGGACTTCTCTGGATGTTTCCCAGGCGAGCTATTGGCAGCATGTTTAGAACCACTGTTTCTGAGGCTAATTCTTGAACCGTAAGTCATAGACGCTCGATCTTGGCGGCATTCGTCTCAGCGCCTGGCAATTAGTATAAAAGCACTGTTTCCCACTGTTTCTGAGGCTAATTCTTGAACCGTAAGTCTTTGACGCTTGATCTTGGCGGCATTCGTCTCAGCGCCTGGCAATTAGTATAGAAACACTGTTTCCCACTGTTTCTGAGGCTAATTCTTGAACCGTAAGTCTTAGACGCTCGATCTTGGCGGCATTCGTCTCAGCGCCTGGCAATTAGCATAGAAGCACTGTCTTTGACTTCTCTGGATGTTTCTCAGGCGAGCTATTGACAAGTAAATCCTAGACGCTCGATCTTGGTTACTTTCGCTTTCGCGGCTGGCAGTAAAGTTCAGAACCATGTTTCTGTGAATAACTCTTGAACCGTAAGTCACAGACGCTCGCTCTTGGTTGCATTCGTTTCAGCTCGTGGCAGCCAGTCTAAAAAACACTATCTTGGACTTCTCTGGATGTTTCCCAGGCGAGCTATTGGCAGCATGTTCAAAACCACTGTTTCTGAGGCTAATTCTTGAACCGTAAGTCATAGACGCTCGATCTTGGCGGCATTCGTCTCAGCGCCTGGCAATTAGTATAGAAGCACTGTTTCCCACTGTTTCTGAGGCTAATTCTTGAACCGTAAGTCTTAGACGCTTGATCTTGGCGGCATTCGTCTCAGCGCCTGGCAATTAGTATAGAAGCACTGTCTTTGACTTATCTGGATGTTTCCCAGGCGAGCTATTGACAAGTAAATCCTAGACGCTCGATCTTGGTTACTTTCGCTTTCGCGGCTGGCAGCAAAGTTCAGAACCATGTTTCTGTGAATAAATCTTGAACCGTGACAGACGCTCGCTCTTGGCTGCATTCGTTTCAGCTCGTGGCAGCCAGTCTAAAAAACACTATCTTGGGCAGCATGTTCAGAACCACTGTTTCTGAGGCTAATTCTTGAACCGTAAGTCATAGACGCTCGATCTTGGCGGCATTCGTCTCAGCGCCTGGCAATTAGTATAGAAACACTGTTTCCCACTGTTTCTGAGGCTAATTCTTGAACCGTAAGTCTTAGACGCTCGATCTTGGCGGCATTCATCTCAGCGCCTGGCAATTAGTATAGAAGCACTGTCTTTGACTTCTCTGGATGTTTCGCAGGCGAGCTATTGACAAGTAAATCCTAGACGCTCGATCTTGGTTATTTTCGCTTTCGCGGCTGGCAGCAAAGTTCAGAACCATGTTTCTGTGAATAACTCTTGAACCGTAAGTCACAGACGCTCGCTCTTGGTTGCATTGGTTTCAGCTCGTGGCAGCCAGTCTAAAAAACACTATCTTGGACTTCTCTGGATGTTTCCCAGGCGAGCTATTGGCAGCATGTTTAGAACCACTGTTTCTGAGGCTAATTCTTGAACCGTAAGTCATAGACGCTCGATCTTGGCGGCATTCGTCTCAGCGCCTGGCAATTAGTATAAAAGCACTGTTTCCCACTGTTTCTGAGGCTAATTCTTGAACCGTAAGTCTTTGACGCTTGATCTTGGCGGCATTCGTCTCAGCGCCTGGCAATTAGTATAGAAACACTGTTTCCCACTGTTTCTGAGGCTAATTCTTGAACCGTAAGTCTTAGACGCTCGATCTTGGCGGCATTCGTCTCAGCGCCTGGCAATTAGTATAGAAGCACTGTCTTTGACTTCTCTGGATGTTTCTCAGGCGAGCTATTGACAAGTAAATCCTAGACGCTCGATCTTGGTTACTTTCGCTTTCGCGGCTGGCAGCAAAGTTCAGAACCATGTTTCTGTGAATAAATCTTGAACCGTAAGTGACAGACGCTCGCTCTTGGCTGCATTCGTTTCAGCTCGTGGCAGCCAGTCTAAAAAACACTATCTTGGACTTCTCTGGATGTTTCCCAGGTGAGCTATTGGCAGCATGTTCAGAACCACTGTTTCTGAGGCTAATTCTTGAACCGTAAGTCATAGACGCTCGATCTTGGCGGCATTCGTCTCAGCGCCTGGCAATTAGTATAGAAACACTGTTTCCCACTGTTTCTGAGGCTAATTCTTGAACCGTAAGTCTTAGACGCTCGATCTTGGCGGCATTCATCTCAGCGCCTGGCAATTAGTATAGAAGCACTGTCTTTGACTTCTCTGGATGTTTCGCAGGCGAGCTATTGACAAGTAAATCCTAGACGCTCGATCTTGGTTATTTTCGCTTTCGCGGCTGGCAGCAAAGTTCAGAACCATGTTTCTGTGAATAACTCTTGAACCGTAAGTCACAGACGCTCGCTCTTGGCTGCATTCGTTTCAGCTCGTGGCAGCCAGTCTAAAAAACACTATCTTGGACTTCTCTGGATGTTTCCCAGGCGAGCTATTGGCAGCATGTTCAGAACCACTGTTTCTGAGGCTAATTCTTGAACCGTAAGTCATAGACGCTCGATCTTGGCGGCATTCGTCTCAGCGCCTGGCAATTAGTATAAAAGCACTGTTTCCCACTGTTTCTGAGGCTAATTCTTGAACCGTAAGTCTTTGACGCTTGATCTTGGCGGCATTCGTCTCAGCGCCTGGCAATTAGTATAGAAACACTGTTTCCGACTGTTTCTGAGGCTAATTCTTGAACCGTAAGTCTTTGACGCTTGATCTTGGCGGCATTTGTCTCAGCGCCTGGCAATTAGTATAGAAGCACTGTCTTTGACTTCTCTGGATGTTTCCCAGGCGAGCTATTGACAAGTAAATCCTAGACGCTCGATCTTGGTTATTTTCGCTTTCGCGGCTGGCAGCAAAGTTCAGAACCATGTTTCTGCGAATAACTCTTGAACCGTAAGTCACAGACGCTCGCTCTTGGCTGCATTCGTTTCAGCTCGTGGCAGCCAGTCTAAAAAACACTATCTTGGACTTCTCTGGATATTTCCCATGTGAGCTATTGGCAGCATGTTCAGAACCACTGTTTCTGAGGCTAATTCTTGAACCGTAAGTCATAGACGCTCGATCTTGGCGGCATTCGTCTCAGCGCCTGGCAATTAGTATAAAAGCACTGTTTCCCACTGTTTCTGAGGCTAATTCTTGAACCGTAAGTCTTTGACGCTTGATCTTGGCGGCATTCGTCTCAGCGCCTGGCAATTAGTATAGAAACACTGTTTCCGACTGTTTCTGAGGCTAATTCTTGAACCGTAAGTCTTAGACGCTCGATCTTGGCGGCATTCGTCTCAGCGCCTGGCAATTAGTATAGAAGCACTGTCTTTGACTTCTCTGGATGTTTCCCAGGCGAGCTATTGACAAGTAAATCCTAGACGCTCGATCTTGGTTACTTTCGCTTTCGCGGCTGGCAGCAAAGTTCAGAACCATGTTTCTGTGAATAACTCTTGAACCGTAAGTCACAGACGCTCGCTCTTGGTTGCATTCGTTTCAGCTCGTGGCAGCCAGTCTAAAAAAACACTATCTTGGCCTTCTCTGGATATTTCCCATGTGAGCTATTGGCAGCATGTTCAGAACCACTGTTTCTGAGGCTAATTCTTGAACCGTAAGTCATAGACGCTCGATCTTGGCGGCATTCGTCTCAGCGCCTGGCAATTAGTATAAAAGCACTGTTTCCCACTGTTTCTGAGGCTAATTCTTGAACCGTAAGTCTTTGACGCTTGATCTTGGCGGCATTCGTCTCAGCGCCTGGCAATTAGTATAGAAACACTGTTTCCGACTGTTTCTGAGGCTAATTCTTGAACCGTAAGTCTTAGACGCTCGATCTTGGCGGCATTCGTCTCAGCGCCTGGCAATTAGTATAGAAGCACTGTCTTTGACTTCTCTGGATGTTTCCCAGGCGAGCTATTGACAAGTAAATCCTAGACGCTCGATCTTGGTTACTTTCGCTTTCGCGGCTGGCAGCAAAGTTCAGAACCATGTTTCTGTGAATAAATCTTGAACCGTAAGTGACAGACGCTCGCTCTTGGCTGCATTTGTTTCAGCTCGTGGCAGCCAGTCTAAAAAACACTATCTTGGACTTCTCTGGATGTTTCCCAGGTGAGCTATTGGCAGCATGTTCAGAACCACTGTTTCTGAGGCTAATTTTTGAACCGTAAGTCATAGACGCTCGATCTTGGCGGCATTCGTCTCAGCGCCTGGCAATTAGTATAGAAACACTGTTTCCCACTGTTTCTGAGGCTAATTCTTGAACCGTAAGTCTTAGACGCTCGATCTTGGCGGCATTCATCTCAGCGCCTGGCAATTAGTATAGAAGCACTGTCTTTGACTTCTCTGGATGTTTCGCAGGCGAGCTATTGACAAGTAAATCCTAGACGCTCGATCTTGGTTATTTTCGCTTTCGCGGCTGGCAGCAAAGTTCAGAACCATGTTTCTGTGAATAACTCTTGAACCGTAAGTCACAGACGCTCGCTCTTGGCTGCATTCGTTTCAGCTCGTGGCAGCCAGTCTAAAAAACACTATCTTGGACTTCTCTGGATGTTTCCCAGGCGAGCTATTGGCAGCATGTTCAGAACCACTGTTTCTGAGGCTAATTCTTGAACCGTAAGTCATAGACGCTCGATCTTGGCGGCATTTGTCTCAGCGCCTGGCAATTAGTATAGAAGCACTGTCTTTGACTTCTCTGGATGTTTCCCAGGCGAGCTATTGACAAGTAAATCCTAGACGCTCGATCTTGGTTATTTTCGCTTTCGCGGCTGGCAGCAAAGTTCAGAACCATGTTTCTGCGAATAACTCTTGAACCGTAAGTCACAGACGCTCGCTCTTGGCTGCATTCGTTTCAGCTCGTGGCAGCCAGTCTAAAAAACACTATCTTGGACTTCTCTGGATATTTCCCATGTGAGCTATTGGCAGCATGTTCAGAACCACTGTTTCTGAGGCTAATTCTTGAACCGTAAGTCATAGACGCTCGATCTTGGCGGCATTCGTCTCAGCGCCTGGCAATTAGTATAAAAGCACTGTTTCCCACTGTTTCTGAGGCTAATTCTTGAACCGTAAGTCTTTGACGCTTGATCTTGGCGGCATTCGTCTCAGCGCCTGGCAATTAGTATAGAAACACTGTTTCCCACTGTTTCTGAGGCTAATTCTTGAACCGTAAGTCTTAGACGCTCGATCTTGGCGGCATTCGTCTCAGCGCCTGGCAATTAGTATAGAAGCACTGTCTTTGACTTCTCTGGATGTTTCCCAGGCGAGCTATTGACAAGTAAATCCTAGACGCTCGATCTTGGTTACTTTCGCTTTCGCGGCTGGCAGCAAAGTTCAGAACCATGTTTCTGTGAATAACTCTTGAACCGTAAGTCACAGACGCTCGCTCTTGGTTGCATTCGTTTCAGCTCGTGGCAGCCAGTCTAAAAAACACTATCTTGGCCTTCTCTGGATGTTTCCCAGGCGAGCTATTGGCAGCATGTTCAAAACCACTGTTTCTGAGGCTAATTCTTGAACCGTAAGTCATAGACGCTCGATCTTGGCGGCATTCGTCTCAGCGCCTGGCAATTAGTATAGAAGCACTGTTTCCCACTGTTTCTGAGGCTAATTCTTGAACCGTAAGTCTTAGACGCTTGATCTTGGCGGCATTCGTCTCAGCGCCTGGCAATTAGTATAGAAGCACTGTCTTTGACTTATCTGGATGTTTCCCAGGCGAGCTATTGACAAGTAAATCCTAGACGCTCGATCTTGGTTACTTTTGCTTTCGCGGCTGGCAGCAAAGTTCAGAACCATGTTTCTGTGAATAACTCTTGAACCGTAAGTCACAGACGCTCGCTCTTGGCTGCATTCGTTTCAGCTCGTGGCAGCCAGTCTAAAAAAACACTATCTGGGACTTCTCTGGATGTTTCCCAGACGAGCTATTGGCAACATGTTCAGAACCACTGTTTCTGAGGCTAATTCTTGAACCGTAAGTCATAGACGCTCGATCTTGGCGGCATTCGTCTCAGCGCCTGGCAATTAGTATAAAAGCACTGTTTCCCACTGTTTCTGAGGCTAATTCTTGAACCGTAAGTCTTTGACGCTTGATCTTGGCGGCATTCGTCTCAGCGCCTGGCAATTAGTATAGAAACACTGTTTCCCACTGTTTCTGAGGCTAATTCTTGAACCGTAAGTCTTAGACGCTCGATCTTGGCGGCATTCGTCTCAGCGCCTGGCAATTAGTATAGAAGCACTGTCTTTGACTTCTCTGGATGTTTCCCAGGCGAGCTATTGACAAGTAAATCCTAGACGCTCGATCTTGGTTACTTTCGCTTTCGCGGCTGGCAGCAAAGTTCAGAACCATGTTTCTGTGAATAACTCTTGAACCGTAAGTCACAGACGCTCGCTCTTGGTTGCATTCGTTTCAGCTCGTGGCAGCCAGTCTAAAAAACACTATCTTGGACTTCTCTGGATGTTTCCCAGGCGAGCTATTGGCAGCATGTTCAGAACCACTGTTTCTGAGGCTAATTCTTGAACCGTAAGTCATAGACGCTCGATCTTGGCGGCATTCGTCTCAGCGCCTGGCAATTAGTATAAAAGCACTGTTTCCCACTGTTTCTGAGGCTAATTCTTGAACCGTAAGTCTTTGACGCTTGATCTTGGCGGCATTCGTCTCAGCGCCTGGCAATTAGTATAGAAACACTGTTTCCCACTGTTTCTGAGGCTAATTCTTGAACCGTAAGTCTTAGACGCTCGATCTTGGCGGCATTCGTCTCAGCGCCTGGCAATTAGTATTGAAGCACTGTCTTTGACTTCTCTGGATGTTTCCCAGGCGAGCTATTGACAAGTAAATCCTAGACGCTCGATCTTGGTTACTTTCGTTTTCTCGGCTGGCAGCAAAGTTCAGAACCATGTTTCTGTGAATAACTCTTGAACCGTAAGTCACAGACGCTCGCTCTTGGTTGCTTTCGTTTCAGCTCGTGGCAGCCAGTCTAAAAAACACTATCTTGGACTTCTCTGGATGTTTCCCAGGCGAGATATTGGCAGCATGTTCAGAACCACTGTTTCTGAGGCTAATTCTTGAACCGTAAGTCATAGACGCTCGATCTTGGCGGCATTTGTCTCAGCGCCTGGCAATTAGTATAGAAGCACTGTCTTTGACTTCTCTGGATGTTTCCCAGGCGAGCTATTGAAAAGTAAATCCTAGACGCTCGATCTTGGTTATTTTCGCTTTCGCGGCTGGCAGCAAAGTTCAGAACCATGTTTCTGTGAATAACTCTTGAACCGTAAGTCACAGACGCTCGCTCTTGGTTGCATTCGTTTCAGCTCGTGGCAGCCAGTCTAAAAAACACTATCTTGGACTTCTCTGGATGTTTCCCAGGCGAGCTATTGGCAGCATGTTCAGAACCACTGTTTCTGAGGCTAATTCTTGAACCGTAAGTCATAGACGCTCGATCTTGGCGGCATTCGTCTCAGCGCCTGGCAATTAGTATAGAATCACTGTTTCCCACTGTTTCTGAGGCTAATTCTTGAACCGTAAGTCTTAGACGCTTGATCTTGGCGGCATTCGTCTCAGCGCCTGGCAATTAGTGTAGAAGCACTGTCTTTGACTTCTCTGGATGTTTCCCAGGCGAGCTATTGACAAGTAAATCCTAGACGCTCGATCTTGGTTACTTTTGCTTTCGCGGCTGGCAGCAAAGTTCAGAACCATGTTTCTGTGAATAACTCTTGAACCGTAAGTCACAGACGCTCGCTCTTGGCTGCATTCGTTTCAGCTCGTGGCAGCCAGTCTAAAAAAACACTATCTTGGACTTCTCTGGATGTTTCCCAGACGAGCTATTGGCAGCATGTTCAGAACCACTGTTTCTGAGGCTAATTCTTGAACCGTAAGTCATAGACGCTCGATCTTGGCGGCATTCGTCTCAGCGCCTGGCAATTAGTATAAAAGCACTGTTTCCCACTGTTTCTGAGGCTAATTCTTGAACCGTAAGTCTTTGACGCTTGATCTTGGCGGCATTCGTCTCAGCGCCTGACAATTAGTATAGAAACACTGTTTCCCACTGTTTCTGAGGCTAATTCTTGAACCGTAAGTCTTAGACGCTCGATCTTGGCGGCATTCGTCTCAGCGCCTGGCAATTAGTATAGAAGCACTGTCTTTGACTTCTCTGGATGTTTCCCAGGCGAGTTATTGACAAGTAAATCCTAGACGCTCGATCTTGGTTATTTTCGCTTTCGCGGCTGGCAGCAAAGTTCAGAACCATGTTTCTGTGAATAACTCTTGAACCGTAAGTCACAGACGCTCGCTCTTGGCTGCATTCGTTTCAGCTCGTGGCAGCCAGTCTAAAAAACACTATCTTGGACTTCTCTGGATGTTTCCCAGGCGAGCTATTGGCAGCATGTTCAGAACCACTGTTTCTGAGGCTAATTCTTGAACCGTAAGTCATAGACGCTCGATCTTGGCGGCATTCGTCTCAGCGCCTGGCAATTAGTATAAAAGCACTGTTTCCCACTGTTTCTGAGGCTAATTCTTGAACCGTAAGTCTTTGACGCTTGATCTTGGCGGCATTCGTCTCAGCGCCTGGCAATTAGTATAGAAACACTGTTTCCCACTGTTTCTGAGGCTAATTCTTGAACCGTAAGTCTTAGACGCTCGATCTTGGCGGCATTCGTCTCAGCGCCTGGCAATTAGTATTGAAGCACTGTCTTTGACTTCTCTGGATGTTTCCCAGGCGAGCTATTGACAAGTAAATCCTAGACGCTCGATCTTGGTTACTTTCGTTTTCTCGGCTGGCAGCAAAGTTCAGAACCATGTTTCTGTGAATAACTCTTGAACCGTAAGTCACAGACGCTCGCTCTTGGTTGCATTCGTTTCAGCTCGTGGCAGCCAGTCTAAAAAACACTATCTTGGACTTCTCTGGATGTTTCCCAGGCGAGATATTGGCAGCATGTTCAGAACCACTGTTTCTGAGGCTAATTCTTGAACCGTAAGTCATAGACGCTCGATCTTGGCGGCATTTGTCTCAGCGCCTGGCAATTAGTATAGAAGCACTGTCTTTGACTTCTCTGGATGTTTCCCAGGCGAGCTATTGAAAAGTAAATCCTAGACGCTCGATCTTGGTTATTTTCGCTTTCGCGGCTGGCAGCAAAGTTCAGAACCATGTTTCTGTGAATAACTCTTGAACCGTAAGTCACAGACGCTCGCTCTTGGTTGCATTCGTTTCAGCTCGTGGCAGCCAGTCTAAAAAACACTATCTTGGACTTCTCTGGATGTTTCCCAGGCGAGCTATTGGCAGCATGTTCAGAACCACTGTTTCTGAGGCTAATTCTTGAACCGTAAGTCATAGACGCTCGATCTTGGCGGCATTCGTCTCAGCGCCTGGCAATTAGTATAGAATCACTGTTTCCCACTGTTTCTGAGGCTAATTCTTGAACCGTAAGTCTTAGACGCTTGATCTTGGCGGCATTCGTCTCAGCGCCTGGCAATTAGTGTAGAAGCACTGTCTTTGACTTCTCTGGATGTTTCCCAGGCGAGCTATTGACAAGTAAATCCTAGACGCTCGATCTTGGTTACTTTTGCTTTCGCGGCTGGCAGCAAAGTTCAGAACCATGTTTCTGTGAATAACTCTTGAACCGTAAGTCACAGACGCTCGCTCTTGGCTGCATTCGTTTCAGCTCGTGGCAGCCAGTCTAAAAAAACACTATCTTGGACTTCTCTGGATGTTTCCCAGACGAGCTATTGGCAGCATGTTCAGAACCACTGTTTCTGAGGCTAATTCTTGAACCGTAAGTCATAGACGCTCGATCTTGGCGGCATTCGTCTCAGCGCCTGGCAATTAGTATAAAAGCACTGTTTCCCACTGTTTCTGAGGCTAATTCTTGAACCGTAAGTCTTTGACGCTTGATCTTGGCGGCATTCGTCTCAGCGCCTGACAATTAGTATAGAAACACTGTTTCCCACTGTTTCTGAGGCTAATTCTTGAACCGTAAGTCTTAGACGCTCGATCTTGGCGGCATTCGTCTCAGCGCCTGGCAATTAGTATAGAAGCACTGTCTTTGACTTCTCTGGATGTTTCCCAGGCGAGTTATTGACAAGTAAATCCTAGACGCTCGATCTTGGTTATTTTCGCTTTCGCGGCTGGCAGCAAAGTTCAGAACCATGTTTCTGTGAATAACTCTTGAACCGTAAGTCACAGACGCTCGCTCTTGGCTGCATTCGTTTCAGCTCGTGGCAGCCAGTCTAAAAAACACTATCTTGGACTTCTCTGGATGTTTCCCAGGCGAGCTATTGGCAGCATGTTCAGAACCACTGTTTCTGAGGCTAATTCTTGAACCGTAAGTCATAGACGCTCGATCTTGGCGGCATTCGTCTCAGCGCCTGGCAATTAGTATAAAAGCACTGTTTCCCACTGTTTCTGAGGCTAATTCTTGAACCGTAAGTCTTTGACGCTTGATCTTGGCGGCATTCGTCTCAGCGCCTGGCAATTAGTATAGAAACACTGTTTCCCACTGTTTCTGAGGCTAATTCTTGAACCGTAAGTCTTAGACGCTCGATCTTGGCGGCATTCGTCTCAGCGCCTGGCAATTAGTATTGAAGCACTGTCTTTGACTTCTCTGGATGTTTCCCAGGCGAGCTATTGACAAGTAAATCCTAGACGCTCGATCTTGGTTACTTTCGTTTTCTCGGCTGGCAGCAAAGTTCAGAACCATGTTTCTGTGAATAACTCTTGAACCGTAAGTCACAGACGCTCGCTCTTGGTTGCATTCGTTTCAGCTCGTGGCAGCCAGTCTAAAAAACACTATCTTGGACTTCTCTGGATGTTTCCCAGGCGAGATATTGGCAGCATGTTCAGAACCACTGTTTCTGAGGCTAATTCTTGAACCGTAAGTCATAGACGCTCGATCTTGGCGGCATTTGTCTCAGCGCCTGGCAATTAGTATAGAAGCACTGTCTTTGACTTCTCTGGATGTTTCCCAGGCGAGCTATTGAAAAGTAAATCCTAGACGCTCGATCTTGGTTATTTTCGCTTTCGCGGCTGGCAGCAAAGTTCAGAACCATGTTTCTGTGAATAACTCTTGAACCGTAAGTCACAGACGCTCGCTCTTGGTTGCATTCGTTTCAGCTCGTGGCAGCCAGTCTAAAAAACACTATCTTGGACTTCTCTGGATGTTTCCCAGGCGAGCTATTGGCAGCATGTTCAGAACCACTGTTTCTGAGGCTAATTCTTGAACCGTAAGTCATAGACGCTCGATCTTGGCGGCATTCGTCTCAGCGCCTGGCAATTAGTATAGAATCACTGTTTCCCACTGTTTCTGAGGCTAATTCTTGAACCGTAAGTCTTAGACGCTTGATCTTGGCGGCATTCGTCTCAGCGCCTGGCAATTAGTGTAGAAGCACTGTCTTTGACTTCTCTGGATGTTTCCCAGGCGAGCTATTGACAAGTAAATCCTAGACGCTCGATCTTGGTTACTTTTGCTTTCGCGGCTGGCAGCAAAGTTCAGAACCATGTTTCTGTGAATAACTCTTGAACCGTAAGTCACAGACGCTCGCTCTTGGCTGCATTCGTTTCAGCTCGTGGCAGCCAGTCTAAAAAAACACTATCTTGGACTTCTCTGGATGTTTCCCAGACGAGCTATTGGCAGCATGTTCAGAACCACTGTTTCTGAGGCTAATTCTTGAACCGTAAGTCATAGACGCTCGATCTTGGCGGCATTCGTCTCAGCGCCTGGCAATTAGTATAAAAGCACTGTTTCCCACTGTTTCTGAGGCTAATTCTTGAACCGTAAGTCTTTGACGCTTGATCTTGGCGGCATTCGTCTCAGCGCCTGGCAATTAGTATAGAAACACTGTTTCCCACTGTTTCTGAGGCTAAATCTTGAACCGTAAGTCTTAGACGCTCGATCTTGGCGGCATTCTTCTCAGCGCCTGGCAATTAGTATAGAAGCACTGTCTTTGACTTCTCTGGATGTTTCCCAGGCGAGCTATTGACAAGTAAATCCTAGACGCTCGATCTTGGTTACTTTCGCTTTCGCGGCTGGCAGCAAAGTTCAGAACCATGTTTCTGTGAATAACTCTTGAACCGTAAGTCACAGACGCTCGCTCTTGGTTGCATTCGTTTCAGCTCGTGGCAGCCAGTCTAAAAAACACTATCTTGGACTTCTCTGGATGTTTCCCAGGCGAGCTATTGGCAGCATGTTTAGAACCACTGTTTCTGAGGCTAATTCTTGAACCGTAAGTCATAGACGCTCGATCTTGGCGGCATTCGTCTCAGCGCCTGGCAATTAGTATAAAAGCACTGTTTCCCACTGTTTCTGAGGCTAATTCTTGAACCGTAAGTCTTTGACGCTTGATCTTGGCGGCATTCGTCTCAGCGCCTGGCAATTAGTATAGAAACACTGTTTCCCACTGTTTCTGAGGCTAATTCTTGAACCGTAAGTCTTAGACGCTCGATCTTGGCGGCATTCGTCTCAGCGCCTGGCAATTAGTATAGAAGCACTGTCTTTGACTTCTCTGGATGTTTCCCAGGCGAGCTATTGACAAGTAAATCCTAGACGCTCGATCTTGGTTACTTTCGCTTTCGCGGCTGGCAGCAAAGTTCAGAACCATGTTTCTGTGAATAACTCTTGAACCGTAAGTCACAGACGCTCGCTCTTGGTTGCATTCGTTTCAGCTCGTGGCAGCCAGTCTAAAAAACACTATCTTGGACTTCTCTGGATGTTTCCCAGGCGAGCTATTGGCAGCATGTTCAAAACCACTGTTTCTGAGGCTAATTCTTGAACCGTAAGTCATAGACGCTCGATCTTGGCGGCATTCGTCTCAGCGCCTGGCAATTAGTATAGAAGCACTGTCTTTGACTTCACTGGATGTTTCCCAGGCGAGCTATTGACAAGTAAATCCTAGACGCTCGATCTTGGTTATTTTCGCTTTCGCGGCTGGCAGCAAAGTTCGGAACCATGTTTCTGTGAATAACTCTTGAACCGTAAGTAATAGACGCTCGCTCTTGGCTGCATTCGTTTCAGCTCGTGGCAGCCAGTCTAAAAAACACTGTCTTGGACTTCTCTGGATGTTTCCCAGGTGAGCTATTGGCAGCATGTTCAGAACCACTGTTTCTGAGGCTAATTCTTGAACCGTAAGTCATAGACGCTCGATCTTGGCGGCATTCGTCTCAGCGCCTGGCAATTAGTATAAAAGCACTGGTTCCCACTGTTTCTGAGGCTAATTCTTGAACCGTAAGTCTTTGACGCTTGATCTTGGCGGCATTCGTCTCAGCGCCTGGCAATTAGTATAGAAACACTGTTTCCCACTGTTTCTGAGGCTAATTCTTGAACCGTAAGTGTTAGACGCTCGATCTTACATAGTTACATAGTTACATAGTTAGTACGGCTGAAAAAAGACACATGTCCATCAAGTCCAACCAAGGGAAGGGAAAAGGGAAGGAAAAATTTCTACACATAGGAGCTAATATTTTTTTGTTCTAGGAAATTATCTAACCCTTTTTTAAAGCCATCTACTGTCCCTGCTGTGACCAGCTCCTGCGGTAGGCTATTCCATAAATTCACCGTTCTTACTGTAAAGAAGCCTTGTCGCCTCTGCAGCTTGAACCTTTTTTTCTCCAGACGGAGGGAGTGCCCCCTTGTTTTTTGAGGGGGTTTTACAAGGAACAGGATATCACCATATTTTTTGTATGTGCCATTAATATATTTATATAAGTTAATCATGTCCCCCCTTAGTCGTCTTTTTTCAAGGCTAAATAGGTTTAATTCTTTCAATCTTTTCTCATAACTTAAATTCTCCATGCCCCTTATTAGCTTCGTTGCTCTTCTTTGTATTTTTTCCAACTCCAGGGCATCCTTTCTATGAACTGGAGCCCAGAACTGAACTGCATATTCTAGATGGGGCCTCACTAATGCTTTGTAAAGTGGCAATATTACATCTCTGTCCCGCGAGTCCATGCCTCTTTTAATACACGACAATATCTTGCTGGCCTTTGAAGCAGCTGATTGACACTGCATGCTGTTATTGAGTTTATGATTTACAAGAACACCCAGATCCTTCTCAACAAGTGAATCTGCCAGTGTAGCTCCCCCTAGGACATATGATGCATGCAGGTTGTTGGTACCCAGATGCATAACTTTACATTTATCTACATTAAACTTCATCTGCCAAGTGGACGCCCAAACACTTAGTTTGTTTAAATCTGCCTGTAATTCATGAACATCTTCCATAGTCTGAACTATATTACATAGCTTGGTGTCATCTGCAAAAATAGAAATAGTGCTATTAATCCCATCCTCTATATCATTAATAAATAAGTTGAATAATAGTGGTCCCAGCACTGAACCCTGGGGTACACCACTTATAACCGGTGACCATTCAGAGAAGGAATCATTGACCACAACTCTCTGGATACGGTCCTTGAGCCAATTCTCAATCCAATTACAAACTATATTTTCTAAACCTATAGTCCGTAATTTACCCATTAGGCGTCTATGGGGGACAGTGTCAAATGCCTTTGCAAAGTCCAAAAACACTAAATCCACAGCGGCCCCTCTGTCTAGACTTCTGCTTACCTCTTCATAAAAACAGATTAGGTTAGTTTGACAACTTCTGTCCTTAGTAAAACCATGCTGGCTGTCACTTATAATGCTATTTATTGTCACATAATCCTGTATATAGTCCCTCAATAGCCCCTCAAACATTTTCCCCACGATGGATGTTAAGCTTACTGGTCTATAATTACCCGGGGAAGACCTAGAGCCCTTTTTGAAAATAGGCACCACATTTGCCCTGCGCCAGTCCCTTGGCACTATACCAGTCACTAGAGATTCTCTGAATATTAAGAAAAGGGGGACAGAAATAATTGAACTAAGCTCTTTAAGAATTCTAGGGTGTAACCCATCTGGTCCCGGAGCCTTGTGCACATTTATTTTATTTAATTTAGCTTGGACCATATCTACATTCATCCAATTCAGTATATCAACTGATATATTAACAGCACTGGCACCGGCTACATCAGCTGCTCTTTCTTCTGTTGTATATACAGAGCTAAAGAACCCATTTAGTAACTCTGCCTTCTCTTGATCCCCTGTGATCAACTCCCCATTACCATTATCTAGGGGTCCTACATGTTCAGACCTTGGCTTTTTTGCATTTATATGCTTGAAGAATTTTTTAGGATTTGTTTTACTATCCTTGGCCACCTGCCTTTCATTTTGTATTTTTGCTAATTTTATTACATTTTTACAGATTTTATTAAGCTCTTTATATTTTACAAAGGCTACAGCTGTACCCTCAGATTTGTATTTTTTAAATGCCCTTTTTTTGTCATGTATTGCCCCTTTCACAGAAGGTGTAAGCCATGTGGGGTTTAATTTGAGTCGTTTATACTTATTACCTGTAGGAATAAATTTTGCACTATAATAACTCAAAGTAGATTTGAAAATCTCCCATTTATCATTTGTTCCATTATTTGACATTAGTTCTTCCCAGTCCATATCCTGAATTGCAGCCCTCATCCTGGGGAAATTGGCTTTCTTAAAATTAAATGTTTTTGCCCTCCCAGCCTGCGTTTGTTTTTTACAGTATAGGTAAAATGTAACTATATTGTGATCACTGTTACCGAGGTTTTCACGAACATTGACATTCCCAACAAGATCTGCATTATTAGAAATGACCAGATCCAACAGAGCTTCACCTCTAGTCGGGTCTTCCACAAACTGGCCCATAAAATTTTCCTGCAACAGGTTGAGGAAATGTCTCCCCTTTGCAGTTGAAGCCGAACCATGACACCAATTAATATCCCGGAAATTAAAATCTCCCATTATCACTACAGTACCCGCCTGTGCAGCCCGCTCCATCTGTTTATATAGCTGAACTTCCATCTCCTCAGTTATATTGGGGGGTCTATAGATTACACCAAAAGTAATTTTTTCAGTGTTTACCTCCCTTTCTAGTTCCACCCACAAGGTTTCAACCTCCTCACAGTCTTCACCCACTATTGTCTCTTTCACACTCGCCTTCATATCACTTCTCACATACAGACATACACCACCACCTTTCCTATTTGTCCTGTCTTTACGAAAAAGTGTAAAACCCTGTAGATTTACAGCCCAGTCATGTGAAGAGTCCAGCCATGTTTCAGCAACACCAACTATATCTATATTTTCTTCCAGTATCAAGGCCTCCAGCTCCCCCATTTTACTTGCTAGACTTCTGGCATTTGTGAACATACACTTTAACTTGCCTGTCAGTTTTTCACTTTTATTATCAGAAATGTGATTTGACATTAATCGGTCCTTTTTATTTACACTGATGTTTTGTAACGAAAGGATCTCCTTATCCTGTTGTCTAGTCCTCTCCCCACATTCTGTTTCTCCCCCCACCAATATAGTCTGACCCCTCTCTAACCTGGCTACCCCTTTTTTTTCTACATTGACCTCCCTCCTCAGCCCTAGTTTAAACACTCCGCCACCCCAGCTAGAATTCTCTCCCCCAGCACAGCGGACCCCCTTCCATTTAGGTGCAAATCATCTGCAGAATACAGTTTGTACCCCAATGAAAAGTCAGCCCAGTGCTCTAGGAACCCAAATCCTTCTCCTCTACACCAAGACTTCAGCCATGCATTTAACTCCCTAAGCTCCCGCTGTCTTTCCTGTGATGCGCATGGCACAGGCAGTATTCCTGAGAATACAACCTTGGAGGTCCTTCCCTTCAGCTTGTAGCCTAGTTCTTTAAAATTATTCTTAAGGCTCCTCCACCTACCATTTATTCTGTCGTTGGTACCGACATGGACCACGACAGCTGGATCATCACCAGCCCCTCCCAGCAATTTGTCCACCCGTTCCACCACATGCCGAACCCTGGCACCAGGGAGACAGCAAACCATTCGGTTGAGGTGGTCTTGGCGACAAATAATTCTATCCGTCTTCCTGATTATAGAATCCCCTACGACTATCAATTGTCTTGGCTTACCTGCATTACCATCCCGCCGACTACTAGCTGGGCTGTTCTCCCGGCTGTTAGGGAGATCAGTATCCACTAGGGCTGCCATTTCTGAGACTGACACCCTCGCATCATCACCCAACTTGGCAATTTTGCCTGGAATGTCAGAAACCGGATCGGCCTTCCTTGTCTTTGACCCCTTTCTACTGCCCCTAACTACATTAACCCAGCTACTTACCTGATCCTGCTCACCCATGTCTTCACCCTCCAGTTGTAACCCACTAACTGCATGCTCTGTGAGCAGCAAGCTCCGTTCAAAATTGTCTATCCTCCTCAGTGTTGCATTCTGCTCCTCCAGATCTCTAATACGAGCTTCCAGGTGAACAACATGCTCACATCTGCCACAGAGATATTCACCCTGGAACTTCGGCTCCAGTCGTGCATACATTTGGCAAACTGTGCACTGAAGAAAACCTCCAATCTTGCTGTCCATTATCCCAGTTACAAAAAAACAGCGAACAGGTGTTAACCAAAAAGATAAAGAAGTAGAAGAGCACTTACTTGGGCTTTAACTCCTCTTTTCAACTCCGGTTTTTGGAACTCCACTTAATATACAAACCACTTGCAATTCAAGGCACAGAGCAGGCTCTACAGAGTAGTGAGGCCTGATTTATACCACCTGGTAGCAGCTAAGCCCTCCCCCTTACTCAGCTACTCAGGAAACTGCAAAGGAAAAAAAGGTTACAAATTATGTCACTTTTGCAAACTTTGTAGCAAGCAAGCAATCAATACATATATCACATACAATGGCCCCCCACTTTGTCACACACAACACAGTAAATCAATCCGGTTTTTGGAACTCCACTTAATATACAAACCACTTGCTATTCAAGGCACAGAGCAGGCTCTACAGAGTAGTGAGGCCTGATTTATACCACCTGGTAGCAGCTAAGCCCTCCCCCTTACTCAGCTACTCAGGAAACTGCAAAGGAAAAAAAGGTTACAAATTATGTCACTTTTGCAAACTTTGTAGCAAGCAAGCAATCAATACATATATCACATACAATGGCCCCCCACTTTGTCACACACAACACAGTAAATCAATCCGGTTTTTGGAACTCCACTTAATATACAAAC
Source organism: Rhinoderma darwinii (assembly GCF_050947455.1). Lineage (NCBI taxonomy): Eukaryota > Metazoa > Chordata > Amphibia > Anura > Rhinodermatidae > Rhinoderma > Rhinoderma darwinii. The sequence goes on along the minus strand of NW_027463208.1, from coordinate 13,302 downwards.
CACTTGCTATTCAAGGCACAGAGCAGGCTCTACAGAGTAGTGAGGCCTGATTTATACCACCTGGTAGCAGCTAAGCCCTCCCCCTTACTCAGCTACTCAGGAAACTGCAAAGGAAAAAAAGGTTACAAATTATGTCACTTTTGCAAACTTTGTAGCAAGCAAGCAATCAATACATATATCACATACAATGGCCCCCCACTTTGTCACACACAACACAGTAAATCAATCCGGTTTTTGGAACTCCACTTAATATACAAACCACTTGCTATTCAAGGCACAGAGCTCAGCGCCTGGCGGCATTCGTCTCAGCGCCTGGCAATTAGTATAGAAGCACTGTCTTTGACTTCTCTGGATGTTTCCCAGGCGAGCTATTGACAAGTAAATCCTAGACGCTCGATCTTGGTTACTTTCGCTTTCGCGGCTGGCAGCAAAGTTCAGAACCATGTTTCTGTGAATAACTCTTGAACCGTAAGTCACAGACGCTCGCTCTTGGTTGCATTCGTTTCAGCTCGTGGCAGCCAGTCTAAAAAACACTATCTTGGACTTCTCTGGATGTTTCCCAGGCGAGCTATTGGCAGCATGTTCAAAACCACTGTTTCTGAGGCTAATTCTTGAACCGTAAGTCATAGACGCTCGATCTTGGCGGCATTCGTCTCAGCGCCTGGCAATTAGTATAGAAGCACTGTCTTTGACTTCACTGGATGTTTCCCAGGCGAGCTATTGACAAGTAAATCCTAGACGCTCGATCTTGGTTATTTTCGCTTTCGCGGCTGGCAGCAAAGTTCGGAACCATGTTTCTGTGAATAACTCTTGAACCGTAAGTAATAGACGCTCGCTCTTGGCTGCATTCGTTTCAGCTCGTGGCAGCCAGTTTAAAAAACACTGTCTTGGACTTCTCTGGATGTTTCCCAGGTGAGCTATTGGCAGCATGTTCAGAACCACTGTTTCTGAGGCTAATTCTTGAACCGTAAGTCATAGACGCTCGATCTTGGCGGCATTCGTCTCAGCGCCTGGCAATTAGTATAAAAGCACTGGTTCCCACTGTTTCTGAGGCTAATTCTTGAACCGTAAGTCTTTGACGCTTGATCTTGGCGGCATTCGTCTCAGCGCCTGGCAATTAGTATAGAAACACTGTTTCCCACTGTTTCTGAGGCTAATTCTTGAACCGTAAGTGTTAGACGCTCGATCTTGGCGGCATTCGTCTCAGCGCCTGGCAATTAGTATAGAAGCACTGTCTTTGACTTCTCTGGATGTTTCCCAGGCGAGCTATTGACAAGTAAATCCTAGACGCTCGATCTTGGTTACTTTCGCTTTCGCGGCTGGCAGCAAAGTTCAGAACCATGTTTCTGTGAATAACTCTTGAACCGTAAGTCACAGACGCTCGCTCTTGGTTGCATTCGTTTCAGCTCGTGGCAGCCAGTCTAAAAAACACTATCTTGGACTTCTCTGGATGTTTCCCAGGCGAGCTATTGGCAGCATGTTCAGAACCACTGTTTCTGAGGCTAATTCTTGAACCGTAAGTCTTAGACGCTCGATCTTGGCGGCATTCGTCTCAGCGTCTGGCAATTAGTATAGAAGCACTGTCTTTGACTTCTCTGGATGTTTCCCAGGCGAGCTATTGACAAGTAAATCCTAGACGCTCGATCTTGGTTACTTTTGCTTTCGCGGCTGGCAGCAAAGTTCAGAACCATGTTTCTGTGAATAACTCTTGAACCGTAAGTCACAGACGCTCGCTCTTGGCTGCATTCGTTTCAGCTCGTGGCAGCCAGTCTAAAAAAACACTATCTTGGACTTCTCTGGATGTTTCCCAGACGAGCTATTGGCAGCATGTTCAGAACCACTGTTTCTGAGGCTAATTCTTGAACCGTAAGTCATAGACGCTCGATCTTGGCGGCATTCGTCTCAGCGCCTGGCAATTAGTATAAAAGCACTGTTTCCCACTGTTTCTGAGGCTAATTCTTGAACCGTAAGTCTTTGACGCTTGATCTTGGCGGCATTCGTCTCAGCGCCTGGCAATTAGTATAGAAACACTGTTTCCCACTGTTTCTGAGGCTAATTCTTGAACCGTAAGTCTTAGACGCTCGATCTTGGCGGCATTCGTCTCAGCGCCTGGCAATTAGTATAGAAGCACTGTCTTTGACTTCTCTGGATGTTTCCCAGGCGAGCTATTGACAAGTAAATCCTAGACGCTCGATCTTGGTTACTTTCGCTTTCGCGGCTGGCAGCAAAGTTCAGAACCATGTTTCTGTGAATAACTCTTGAACCGTAAGTCACAGACGCTCGCTCTTGGTTGCATTCGTTTCAGCTCGTGGCAGCCAGTCTAAAAAAACACTATCTTGGACTTCTCTGGATGTTTCCCAGGCGAGCAATTGGCAGCATGTTTAGAACCACTGTTTCTGAGGCTAATTCTTGAACCGTAAGTCATAGACGCTCGATCTTGGCGGCATTCGTCTCAGCGCCTGGCAATTAGTATAAAAGCACTGTTTCCCACTGTTTCTGAGGCTAATTCTTGAACCGTAAGTCTTTGACGCTTGATCTTGGCGGCATTCGTCTCAGCGCCTGGCAATTAGTATAGAAACACTGTTTCCCACTGTTTCTGAGGCTAATTCTTGAACCGTAAGTCTTAGACGCTCGATCTTGGCGGCATTCGTCTCAGCGCCTGGCAATTAGTATTGAAGCACTGTCTTTGACTTCTCTGGATGTATCCCAGGCGAGCTATTGACAAGTAAATCCTAGACGCTCGATCTTGGTTACTTTCGCTTTCGCGGCTGGCAGCAAAGTTCAGAACCATGTTTCTGTGAATAACTCTTGAACCGTAAGTCACAGACGCTCGCTCTTGGCTGCATTCGTTTCAGCTCGTGGCAGCCAGTCTAAAAAAACACTATCTTGGACTTCTCTGGATGTTTCCCAGGCGAGATATTGGCAGCATGTTCAGAACCACTGTTTCTGAGGCTAATTCTTGAACCGTAAGTCATAGACGCTCGATCTTGGCGGCATTTGTCTCAGCGCCTGGCAATTAGTATAGAAGCACTGTCTTTGACTTCTCTGGATGTTTCCCAGGCGAGCTATTGAAAAGTAAATCCTAGACGCTCGATCTTGGTTATTTTCGCTTTCGCGGCTGGCAGCAAAGTTCAGAACCATGTTTCTGTGAATAACTCTTGAACCGTAAGTCACAGACGCTCGCTCTTGGTTGCATTCGTTTCAGCTCGTGGCAGCCAGTCTAAAAAACACTATCTTGGACTTCTCTGGATGTTTCCCAGGCGAGCTATTGGCAGCATGATCAGAACCACTGTTTCTGAGGCTAATTCTTGAACCATAAGTCATAGACGCTCGATCTTGGCGGCATTCGTCTCAGCGCCTGGCAATTAGTATAAAAGCACTGTTTCCCACTGTTTCTGAGGCTAATTCTTGAACCGTAAGTCTTTGACGCTTGATCTTGGCGGCATTCGTCTCAGCGCCTGGCAATTAGTATAGAAACACTGTTTCCCACTGTTTCTGAGGCTAATTCTTGAACCGTAAGTCTTAGACGCTCGATCTTGGCGGCATTCGTCTCAGCGCCTGGCAATTAGTATTGAAGCACTGTCTTTGACTTCTCTGGATGTATCCCAGGCGAGCTATTGACAAGTAAATCCTAGACGCTCGATCTTGGTTACTTTCGCTTTCGCGGCTGGCAGCAAAGTTCAGAACCATGTTTCTGTGAATAACTCTTGAACCGTAAGTCACAGACGCTCGCTCTTGGTTGCATTCGTTTCAGCTCGTGGCAGCCAGTCTAAAAAAACACTATCTTGGACTTCTCTGGATGTTTCCCAGGCGAGCTATTGGCAGCATGTTTAGAACCACTGTTTCTGAGGCTAATTCTTGAACCGTAAGTCATAGACGCTCGATCTTGGCGGCATTCGTCTCAGCGCCTGGCAATTAGTATAAAAGCACTGTTTCCCACTGTTTCTGAGGCTAATTCTTGAACCGTAAGTCTTTGACGCTTGATCTTGACGGCATTCGTCTCAGCGCCTGGCAATTAGTATAGAAACACTGTTTCCCACTGTTTCTGAGGCTAATTCTTGAACCGTAAGTCTTAGACGCTCGATCTTGGCGGCATTCGTCTCAGCGCCTGGCAATTAGTATAGAAGCACTGTCTTTGACTTCTCTGGATGTTTCCCAGGCGAGCTATTGACAAGTAATTCCTAGACGCTCGATCTTGGTTACTTTCGCTTTCGCGGCTGGCAGCAAAGTTCAGAACCATGTTTCTGTGAATAACTCTTGAACCGTAAGTCACAGACGCTCGCTCTTGGTTGCATTCGTTTCAGCTCGTGGCAGCCAGTCTAAAAAACACTATCTTGGACTTCTCTGGATGTTTCCCAGGCGAGCTATTGGCAGCATGTTCAAAACAACTGTTTCTGAGGCTAATTCTTGAACCGTAAGTCATAGACGCTCGATCTTGGCGGCATTCGTCTCAGCGCCTGGCAATTAGTATAGAAGCACTGTCTTTGACTTCTCTGGATGTTTCCCAGGCGAGCTATTGACAAGTAAATCCTAGACGCTCGATCTTGGTTATTTTCGCTTTCGCGGCTGGCAGCAAACTTCAGAACCATGTTTCTGCGAATAACTCTTGAACCGTAAGTCACAGACGCTCGCTCTTGGCTGCATTCGTTTCAGCTCGTGGCAGCCAGTCTAAAAAACACTATCTTGGACTTCTCTGGATGTTTCCCAGGTGAGCTATTGGCAGCATGTTCAGAACCACTGTTTCTGAGGCTAATTCTTGAACCGTAAGTCATAGACGCTCGATTTTGGCGGCATTCGTCTCAGCGCCTGGCAATTAGTATAAAAGCACTGTTTCCCACTGTTTCTGAGGCTAATTCTTGAACCGTAAGTCTTTGACGCTTGATCTTGGCGGCATTCGTCTCAGCGCCTGGCAATTAGTATAGAAACACTGTTTCCCACTGTTTCTGAGGCTAATTCTTGAACCGTAAGTCTTAGACGCTCGATCTTGGCGGCATTCGTCTCAGCGCCTGGCAATTAGTATTGAAGCACTGTCTTTGACTTCTCTGGATGTATCCCAGGCGAGCTATTGACAAGTAAATCCTAGACGCTCGATCTTGGTTACTTTCGCTTTCGCGGCTGGCAGCAAAGTTCAGAACCATGTTTCTGTGAATAACTCTTGAACCGTAAGTCACAGACGCTCGCTCTTGGTTGCATTCGTTTCAGCTCGTGGCAGCCAGTCTAAAAAACACTATCTTGGACTTCTCTGGATGTTTCCCAGGCGAGCTATTGGCAGCATGTTTAGAACCACTGTTTCTGAGGCTAATTCTTGAACCGTAAGTCATAGACGCTCGATCTTGGCGGCATTCGTCTCAGCGCCTGGCAATTAGTATAAAAGCACTGTTTCCCACTGTTTCTGAGGCTAATTCTTGAACCGTAAGTCTTTGACGCTTGATCTTGGCGGCATTCGTCTCAGCGCCTGGCAATTAGTATAGAAACACTGTTTCCCACTGTTTCTGAGGCTAATTCTTGAACCGTAAGTCTTAGACGCTCGATCTTGGCGGCATTCGTCTCAGCGCCTGGCAATTAGTATAGAAGCACTGTCTTTGACTTCTCTGGATGTTTCCCAGGCGAGCTATTGACAAGTAATTCCTAGACGCTCGATCTTGGTTACTTTCGCTTTCGCGGCTGGCAGCAAAGTTCAGAACCATGTTTCTGTGAATAACTCTTGAACCGTAAGTCACAGACACTCGCTCTTGGTTGCATTCGTTTCAGCTCGTGGCAGCCAGTCTAAAAAACACTATCTTGGACTTCTCTGGATGTTTCCCAGGCGAGCTATTGGCAGCATGTTCAAAACCACTGTTTCTGAGGCTAATTCTTGAACCGTAAGTCATAGACGCTCGATCTTGGCGGCATTCGTCTCAGCGCCTGGCAATTAGTATAGAAGCACTGTCTTTGACTTCACTGGATGTTTCCCAGGCGAGCTATTGACAAGTAAATCCTAGACGCTCGATCTTGGTTATTTTCGCTTTCGCGGCTGGCAGCAAAGTTCAGAACCATGTTTCTGTGAATAACTCTTGAACCGTAAGTCACAGACGCTCGCTCTTGGCTGCATTCGTTTCAGCTCGTGGCAGCCAGTCTAAAAAACACTATCTTGGACTTCTCTGGATGTTTCCCAGGCGAGCTATTGGCAGCATGTTCAGAACCACTGTTTCTGAGGCTAATTCTTGAACCGTAAGTCATAGACGCTCGATCTTGGCGGCATTTGTCTCAGCGCCTGGCAATTAGTATAGAAGCACTGTCTTTGACTTCTCTGGATGTTTCCCAGGCGAGCTATTGACAAGTAAATCCTAGACGCTCGATCTTGGTTATTTTCGCTTTCGCGGCTGGCAGCAAACTTCAGAACCATGTTTCTGCGAATAACTCTTGAACCGTAAGTCACAGACGCTCGCTCTTGGCTGCATTCGTTTCAGCTCGTGGCAGCCAGTCTAAAAAACACTATCTTGGACTTCTCTGGATGTTTCCCAGGTGAGCTATTGGCAGCATGCTCAGAACCACTGTTTCTGAGGCTAATTCTTGAACCGTAAGTCATAGACGCTCGATTTTGGCGGCATTCGTCTCAGCGCCTGGCAATTAGTATAAAAGCACTGTTTCCCACTGTTTCTGAGGCTAATTCTTGAACCGTAAGTCTTTGACGCTTGATCTTGGCGGCATTCGTCTCAGCGCCTGGCAATTAGTATAGAAACACTGTTTCCCACTGTTGCTGAGGCTAATTCTTGAACCGTAAGTCTTAGACGCTCGATCTTGGCGGCATTCGTCTCAGCGCCTGGCAATTAGTATTGAAACACTGTCTTTGACTTCTCTGGATGTATCCCAGGCGAGCTATTGACAAGTAAATCCTAGACGCTCGATCTTGGTTACTTTCGCTTTCGCGGCTGGCAGCAAAGTTCAGAACCATGTTTCTGTGAATAACTCTTGAACCGTAAGTCACAGACGCTCGCTCTTGGTTGCATTCGTTTCAGCTCGTGGCAGCCAGTCTAAAAAACACTATCTTGGACTTCTCTGGATGTTTCCCAGGCGAGCTATTGGCAGCATGTTTAGAACCACTGTTTCTGAGGCTAATTATTGAACCGTAAGTCATAGACGCTCGATCTTGGCGGCATTCGTCTCAGCGCCTGGCAATTAGTATAAAAGCACTGTTTCCCACTGTTTCTGAGGCTAATTCTTGAACCGTAAGTCTTTGACGCTTGATCTTGGCGGCATTCGTCTCAGCGCCTGGCAATTAGTATAGAAACACTGTTTCCCACTGTTTCTGAGGCTAATTCTTGAACCGTAAGTCTTAGACGCTCGATCTTGGCGGCATTCGTCTCAGCGCCTGGCAATTAGTATAGAAGCACTGTCTTTGACTTCTCTGGATGTTTCCCAGGCGAGCTATTGACAAGTAATTCCTAGACGCTCAATCTTGGTTACTTTCGCTTTCGCGGCTGGCAGCAAAGTTCAGAACCATGTTTCTGTGAATAACTCTTGAACCGTAAGTCACAGACGCTCGCTCTTGGTTGCATTCGTTTCAGCTCGTGGCAGCCAGTCTAAAAAACACTATCTTGGACTTCTCTGGATGTTTCCCAGGCGAGCTATTGGCAGCATGTTCAAAACCACTGTTTCTGAGGCTAATTCTTGAACCGTAAGTCATAGACGCTCGATCTTGGCGGCATTCGTCTCAGCGCCTGGCAATTAGTATAGAAGCACTGTCTTTGACTTCTCTGGATGTTTCCCAGGCGAGCTATTGACAAGTAAATCCTAGACGCTCGATCTTGGTTATTTTCGCTTTCGCGGCTGGCAGCAAACTTCAGAACCATGTTTCTGCGAATAACTCTTGAACCGTAAGTCACAGACGCTCGCTCTTGGCTGCATTCGTTTCAGCTCGTGGCAGCCAGTCTAAAAAACACTATCTTGGACTTCTCTGGATGTTTCCCAGGTGAGCTATTGGCAGCATGTTCAGAACCACTGTTTCTGAGGCTAATTCTTGAACCGTAAGTCATAGACGCTCGATCTTGGCGGCATTCGTCTCAGCGCCTGGCAATTAGTATAAAAGCACTGTTTCCCACTGTTTCTGAGGCTAATTCTTGAACCGTAAGTCTTTGACGCTTGATCTTGGCGGCATTCGTCTCAGCGCCTGGCAATTAGTATAGAAACACTGTTTCCCACTGTTTCTGAGGCTAATTCTTGAACCGTAAGTCTTAGACGCTCGATCTTGGCGGCATTCGTCTCAGCGCCTGGCAATTAGTATAGAAGCACTGTCTTTGACTTCTCTGGATGTTTCCCAGGCGAGCTATTGAAAAGTAAATCCTAGACGCTCGATCTTGGTTATTTTCGCTTTCGCGGCTGGCAGCAAAGTTCAGAACCATGTTTCTGTGAATAACTCTTGAACCGTAAGTCACAGACGCTCGCTCTTGGTTGCATTCGTTTCAGCTCGTGGCAGCCAGTCTAAAAAACACTATCTTGGACTTCTCTGGATGTTTCCCAGGCGAGCTATTGGCAGCATGATCAGAACCACTGTTTCTGAGGCTAATTCTTGAACCGTAAGTCATAGACGCTCGATCTTGGCGGCATTCGTCTCAGCGCCTGGCAATTAGTATAAAAGCAGTTTCCCACTGTTTCTGAGGCTAATTCTTGAACCGTAAGTCTTTGACGCTTGATCTTGGCGGCATTCGTCTCAGCGCCTGGCAATTAGTATAGAAACACTGTTTCCCACTGTTTCTGAGGCTAATTCTTGAACCGTAAGTCTTAGACGCTCGATCTTGGCGGCATTCGTCTCAGCGCCTGGCAATTAGTATTGAAGCACTGTCTTTGACTTCTCTGGATGTATCCCAGGCGAGCTATTGACAAGTAAATCCTAGACGCTCGATCTTGGTTACTTTCGCTTTCGCGGCTGGCAGCAAAGTTCAGAACCATGTTTCTGTGAATAACTCTTGAACCGTAAGTCACAGACGCTCGCTCTTGGTTGCATTCGTTTCAGCTCGTGGCAGCCAGTCTAAAAAACACTATCTTGGACTTCTCTGGATGTTTCCCAGGCGAGCTATTGGCAGCATGTTTAGAACCACTGTTTCTGAGGCTAATTCTTGAACCGTAAGTCATAGACGCTCGATCTTGGCGGCATTCGTCTCAGCGCCTGGCAATTAGTATAAAAGCACTGTTTCCCACTGTTTCTGAGGCTAATTCTTGAACCGTAAGTCTTTGACGCTTGATCTTGGCAGCATTCGTCTCAGCGCCTGGCAATTAGTATAGAAACACTGTTTCCCACTGTTTCTGAGGCTAATTCTTGAACCGTAAGTCTTAGACGCTCGATCTTGGCGGCATTCGTCTCAGCGCCTGGCAATTAGTATAGAAGCACTGTCTTTGACTTCTCTGGATGTTTCCCAGGCGAGCTATTGACAAGTAATTCCTAGACGCTCGATCTTGGTTACTTTCGCTTTCGCGGCTGGCAGCAAAGTTCAGAACCATGTTTCTGTGAATAACTCTTGAACCGTAAGTCACAGACACTCGCTCTTGGTTGCATTCGTTTCAGCTCGTGGCAGCCAGTCTAAAAAACACTATCTTGGACTTCTCTGGATGTTTCCCAGGCGAGCTATTGGCAGCATGTTCAAAACCACTGTTTCTGAGGCTAATTCTTGAACCGTAAGTCATAGACGCTCGATCTTGGCGGCATTCGTCTCAGCGCCTGGCAATTAGTATAGAAGCACTGTCTTTGACTTCACTGGATGTTTCCCAGGCGAGCTATTGACAAGTAAATCCTAGACGCTCGATCTTGGTTATTTTCGCTTTCGCGGCTGGCAGCAAAGTTCAGAACCATGTTCTGTGAATAACTCTTGAACCGTAAGTCACAGACGCTCGCTCTTGGCTGCATTCGTTTCAGCTCGTGGCAGCCAGTCTAAAAAACACTATCTTGGACTTCTCTGGATGTTTCCCAGGCGAGCTATTGGCAGCATGTTCAGAACCACTGTTTCTGAGGCTAATTCTTGAACCGTAAGTCATAGACGCTCGATCTTGGCGGCATTTGTCTCAGCGCCTGGCAATTAGTATAGAAGCACTGTCTTTGACTTCTCTGGATGTTTCCCAGGCGAGCTATTGACAAGTAAATCCTAGACGCTCGATCTTGGTTATTTTCGCTTTCGCGGCTGGCAGCAAACTTCAGAACCATGTTTCTGCGAATAACTCTTGAACCGTAAGTCACAGACGCTCGCTCTTGGCTGCATTCGTTTCAGCTCGTGGCAGCCAGTCTAAAAAACACTATCTTGGACTTCTCTGGATGTTTCCCAGGTGAGCTATTGGCAGCATGCTCAGAACCACTGTTTCTGAGGCTAATTCTTGAACCGTAAGTCATAGACGCTCGATTTTGGCGGCATTCGTCTCAGCGCCTGGCAATTAGTATAAAAGCACTGTTTCCCACTGTTTCTGAGGCTAATTCTTGAACCGTAAGTCTTTGACGCTTGATCTTGGCGGCATTCGTCTCAGCGCCTGGCAATTAGTATAGAAACACTGTTTCCCACTGTTGCTGAGGCTAATTCTTGAACCGTAAGTCTTAGACGCTCGATCTTGGCGGCATTCGTCTCAGCGCCTGGCAATTAGTATTGAAACACTGTCTTTGACTTCTCTGGATGTATCCCAGGCGAGCTATTGACAAGTAAATCCTAGACGCTCGATCTTGGTTACTTTCGCTTTCGCGGCTGGCAGCAAAGTTCAGAACCATGTTTCTGTGAATAACTCTTGAACCGTAAGTCACAGACGCTCGCTCTTGGTTGCATTCGTTTCAGCTCGTGGCAGCCAGTCTAAAAAACACTATCTTGGACTTCTCTGGATGTTTCCCAGGCGAGCTATTGGCAGCATGTTTAGAACCACTGTTTCTGAGGCTAATTCTTGAACCGTAAGTCATAGACGCTCGATCTTGGCGGCATTCGTCTCAGCGCCTGGCAATTAGTATAAAAGCACTGTTTCCCACTGTTTCTGAGGCTAATTCTTGAACCGTAAGTCTTTGACGCTTGATCTTGGCGGCATTCGTCTCAGCGCCTGGCAATTAGTATAGAAACACTGTTTCCCACTGTTTCTGAGGCTAATTCTTGAACCGTAAGTCTTAGACGCTCGATCTTGGCGGCATTCGTCTCAGCGCCTGGCAATTAGTATAGAAGCACTGTCTTTGACTTCTCTGGATGTTTCCCAGGCGAGCTATTGACAAGTAATTCCTAGACGCTCAATCTTGGTTACTTTCGCTTTCGCGGCTGGCAGCAAAGTTCAGAACCATGTTTCTGTGAATAACTCTTGAACCGTAAGTCACAGACGCTCGCTCTTGGTTGCATTCGTTTCAGCTCGTGGCAGCCAGTCTAAAAAACACTATCTTGGACTTCTCTGGATGTTTCCCAGGCGAGCTATTGGCAGCATGTTCAAAACCACTGTTTCTGAGGCTAATTCTTGAACCGTAAGTCATAGACGCTCGATCTTGGCGGCATTCGTCTCAGCGCCTGGCAATTAGTATAGAAGCACTGTCTTTGACTTCTCTGGATGTTTCCCAGGCGAGCTATTGACAAGTAAATCCTAGACGCTCGATCTTGGTTATTTTCGCTTTCGCGGCTGGCAGCAAACTTCAGAACCATGTTTCTGCGAATAACTCTTGAACCGTAAGTCACAGACGCTCGCTCTTGGCTGCATTCGTTTCAGCTCGTGGCAGCCAGTCTAAAAAACACTATCTTGGACTTCTCTGGATGTTTCCCAGGTGAGCTATTGGCAGCATGTTCAGAACCACTGTTTCTGAGGCTAATTCTTGAACCGTAAGTCATAGACGCTCGATCTTGGCGGCATTCGTCTCAGCGCCTGGCAATTAGTATAAAAGCACTGTTTCCCACTGTTTCTGAGGCTAATTCTTGAACCGTAAGTCTTTGACGCTTGATCTTGGCGGCATTCGTCTCAGCGCCTGGCAATTAGTATAGAAACACTGTTTCCCACTGTTTCTGAGGCTAATTCTTGAACCGTAAGTCTTAGACGCTCGATCTTGGCGGCATTCGTCTCAGCGCCTGGCAATTAGTATAGAAGCACTGTCTTTGACTTCTCTGGATGTTTCCCAGGCGAGCTATTGAAAAGTAAATCCTAGACGCTCGATCTTGGTTATTTTCGCTTTCGCGGCTGGCAGCAAAGTTCAGAACCATGTTTCTGTGAATAACTCTTGAACCGTAAGTCACAGACGCTCGCTCTTGGTTGCATTCGTTTCAGCTCGTGGCAGCCAGTCTAAAAAACACTATCTTGGACTTCTCTGGATGTTTCCCAGGCGAGCTATTGGCAGCATGATCAGAACCACTGTTTCTGAGGCTAATTCTTGAACCGTAAGTCATAGACGCTCGATCTTGGCGGCATTCGTCTCAGCGCCTGGCAATTAGTATAAAAGCACTGTTTCCCACTGTTTCTGAGGCTAATTCTTGAACCGTAAGTCTTTGACGCTTGATCTTGGCGGCATTCGTCTCAGCGCCTGGCAATTAGTATAGAAACACTGTTTCCCACTGTTTCTGAGGCTAATTCTTGAACCGTAAGTCTTAGACGCTCGATCTTGGCGGCATTCGTCTCAGCGCCTGGCAATTAGTATTGAAGCACTGTCTTTGACTTCTCTGGATGTATCCCAGGCGAGCTATTGACAAGTAAATCCTAGACGCTCGATCTTGGTTACTTTCGCTTTCGCGGCTGGCAGCAAAGTTCAGAACCATGTTTCTGTGAATAACTCTTGAACCGTAAGTCACAGACGCTCGCTCTTGGTTGCATTCGTTTCAGCTCGTGGCAGCCAGTCTAAAAAACACTATCTTGGACTTCTCTGGATGTTTCCCAGGCGAGCTATTGGCAGCATGTTTAGAACCACTGTTTCTGAGGCTAATTCTTGAACCGTAAGTCATAGACGCTCGATCTTGGCGGCATTCGTCTCAGCGCCTGGCAATTAGTATAAAAGCACTGTTTCCCACTGTTTCTGAGGCTAATTCTTGAACCGTAAGTCTTTGACGCTTGATCTTGGCAGCATTCGTCTCAGCGCCTGGCAATTAGTATAGAAACACTGTTTCCCACTGTTTCTGAGGCTAATTCTTGAACCGTAAGTCTTAGACGCTCGATCTTGGCGGCATTCGTCTCAGCGCCTGGCAATTAGTATAGAAGCACTGTCTTTGACTTCTCTGGATGTTTCCCAGGCGAGCTATTGACAAGTAATTCCTAGACGCTCGATCTTGGTTACTTTCGCTTTCGCGGCTGGCAGCAAAGTTCAGAACCATGTTTCTGTGAATAACTCTTGAACCGTAAGTCACA
>NW_027463207.1:0-49548 GCF_050947455.1 Rhinoderma darwinii | reverse complement strand
AGCTATTGACAAGTAAATCCTAGACGCTCGATCTTGGTTATTTTCGCTTTCGCGGCTGGCAGCAAAGTTCAGAACCATGTTTCTGTGAATAACTCTTGAACCGTAAGTCACAGACGCTCGCTCTTGGCTGCATTCGTTTCAGATCGTGGCAGCCAGTCTAAAAAACACCATCTTGGACTTCTCTGGATGTTTCCCAGTCGAGCTATTGGCAGCATGTTCAGAACCACTGTTTCTGATGCTAATTCTTGAACCGTAAGTCTTAGACGCTCGATCTTGGCGGCATTCGTCTCAGCGCCTGGCAATTAGTATAGAAGCACTGTTTCCCACTGTTTCTGAGGCTAATTCTTGAACCGTAAGTCATAGACGCTAGATCTTGGCGGCATTCGTCTCAGCGCCTGGCAATTAGTATAGAAGCACTGTTTCCCACTGTTTCTGAGGCTAATTCTTGAACCGTAAGTCATAGACGCTAGATCTTGGCGGCATTCGTCTCAGCGCCTGGCAATTAGTATAGAAGCACTGTCTTTGACTTCTCTGGATGTTTCCCAGGCGAGCTATTGACAAGTAAATCCTAGACGCTCGATCTTGGTTATTTTCGCTTTCGCGGCTGGCAGCAAAGTTCAGAACCATGTTTCTGTGAATAACTCTTGAACCGTAAGTCACAGACGCTCGCTCTTGGCTGCATTCGTTTCAACTCGTGGCAGCCAGTCTAAAAAACACAATCTTGGACTTCTCTGGATGTTTCCCAGGCGAGCTATTGGCAGCATGTTCAGAACCACTGTTTCTGAGGCTAATTCTTGAACCGTAAGTCATAGACGCTCGATCTTGGCGGCATTCGTCTCAGCGCCTGGCAATTAGTATAGAAGCATTGTTTCCCACTGTTTCTGAGGCTAATTCTTGAACCGTAAGTCATAGACGCTAGATCTTGGCGGCATTCGTCTCAGCGCCTGGCAATTAGTATAGAAGCACTGTCTTTGACTTCTCTGGATGTTTCCCAGGCGAGCTATTGACAAGTAAATCCTAGACGCTCGATCTTGGTTATTTTCGCTTTCGCGGCTGGCAGCAAAGTTCAGAACCATGTTTCTGTGAATAACTCTTGAACCGTATGTCACAGACGCTCGCTCTTGGCAGCATTCGTTTCAGCTCGTGGCAGCCAGTCTAAAAAACACTATCTTGGACTTATCTGGATGTTTCCCAGGCGAGCTATTGGCAGCATGTTCAGAACCACTGTTTCTGAGGCTAATTCTTGAACCGTAAGTCTTAGACGCTCGATCTTGGCGGGATTCGTCTCAGCGCCTGGCAATTAGTATAGAAGCACTGTTTCCCACTGTTTCTGAGGCTAATTCTTGAACCGTAAGTCATAGACGCTAGATCTTGGCGGCATTCGTCTCAGCGCCTGGCAATTAGTATAGAAGCACTGTCTTTGACTTCTCTGGATGTTTCCCAGGCGAGCTATTGACAAGTAAATCCTAGACGCTCGATCTTGGTTATTTTCGCTTTCGCGGCTGGCAGCAAAGTTCAGAACCATGTTTCTGAGAATAACTCTTGAACCGTAAGTCACAGACGCTCGCTCTTGGCTGCATTCGTTTCAGCTCGTGGCAGCCAGTCTAAAAAACACTATCTTGGACTTCTCTGGATGTTTCCCAGACGAGCTATTGGCAGCATGTTCAGAACCACTGTTTCTGAGGCTAATTCTTGAACCGTAAGTCATAGACGCTCGATCTTGGCGGCATTCGTCTCAGCGCCTGGCAATTAGTATAGAAGCACTGTCTTTGACTTCTCTGGATGTTTCCCAGGCGAGCTATTGACAAGTAAATCCTAGACGCTCGATCTTGGTTATTTTCGCTTTCGCGGCTGGCAGCAAAGTTCAGAACCATGTTTCTGTGAATAACTCTTGAACCGTAAGTCACAGACGCTCACTCTTGGCTGCATTCGTTTCAGCTCGTGGCAGCCAGTCTAAAAAACACTATCTTGGACTTCTCTGGATGTTTCCCAGGCGAGCTATTGGCAGCATGTTCAGAACCACTGTTTCTGAGGCTAATTCTTGAACCGTAAGTCTTAGACGCTCGATCTTGGCGGCATTCGTCTCAGCGCCTGGCAATTAGTATAGAAGCACTGTTTCCCACTGTTTCTGAGGCTAATTCTTGAACCGTAAGTCATAGACGCTAGATCTTGGCGGCATTCGTCTCAGCGCCTGGCAATTAGTATAGAAGCACTGTCTTTGACTTCTCTGGATGTTTCCCAGGCGAGCTATTGACAAGTAAATCCTAGACGCTCGATCTTGGTTATTTTCGCTTTCGCGGCTGGCAGCAAAGTTCAGAACCATGTTTCTGTGAATAACTCTTGAACCGTAAGTCACAGACGCTCGCTCTTGGCTGCATTTGTTTCAGCTCGTGGCAGCCAGTCTAAAAAGCACTATCTTGGACTTCTCTGGATGTTTCCCAGGCGAGCTATTGGCAGCATGTTCAGAACCACTGTTTCTGAGGCTAATTCTTGAACCGTAAGTCTTAGACGCTCGATCTTGGCGGCATTCGTCTCAGCGCCTGGCAATTAGTATAGAAGCACTGTTTCCCACTGTTTCTGAGGCTAATTCTTGAACCGTAAGTCATAGACGCTAGATCTTGGCGGCATTCGTCTCAGCGCCTGGCAATTAGTATAGAAGCACTGTCTTTGACTTCTCTGGATGTTTCCCAGGCGAGCTATTGACAAGTAAATCCTAGACGCTCGATCTTGGTTATTTTCGCTTTCGCGGCTGGCAGCAAAGTTCAGAACCATGTTTCTGTGAATAACTCTTGAACCGTAAGTCACAGACGCTCGCTCTTGGCTGCATTCGTTTCAGCTCGTGGCAGCCAGTCTAAAAAACACAATCTTGGACTTCTCTAGATGTTTCCCAGGCGAGCTATTGGCAGCATGTTCAGAACCACTGTTTCTGAGGCTAATTCTTGAACCGTAAGTCATAGACGCTCGATCTTGGCGGCATTCGTCTCAGCGCCTGGCAATTAGTATAGAAGCACTGTTTCCCACTGTTTCTGAGGCTAATACTTGAACCGTAAGTCATAGACGCTAGATCTTGGCGGCATTCGTCTCAGCGCCTGGCAATTAGTATAGAAGCACTGTCTTTGACTTCTCTGGATGTTTCCCAGGCGAGCTATTGACAAGTAAATCCTAGACGCTCGATCTTGGTTATTTTCGCTTTCGCGGCTGGCAGCAAAGTTCAGAACCATGTTTCTGAGAATAACTCTTGAACCGTAAGTCACAGACGCTCGCTCTTGGCTGCATTCGTTTCAGCTCGTGGCAGCCAGTCTAAAAAACACTATCTTGGACTTCTCTAGATGTTTCCCAGGCGAGCTATTGGCAGCATGTTCAGAACCACTGTTTCTGAGGCTAATTCTTGAACCGTAAGTCATAGACGCTCGATCTTGGCGGCATTCGTCTCAGCGCCTGGCAATTAGTATAGAAGCACTGTTTCCCACTGTTTCTGAGGCTAATTCTTGAACTTTAAGTCATAGACGCTAGATCTTGGCGGCATTCGTCTCAGCGCCTGGCAATTAGTATAGAAGCACTGTTTCCCACTGTTTCTGAGGCTAATTCTTGAACCGTAAGTCATAGACGCTAGATCTTGGCGGCATTCGTCTCAGCGCCTGGCAATTAGTATAGAAGCACTGTCTTTGACTTCTCTGGATGTTTCCCAGGCGAGCTATTGACAAGTAAATCCTAGACGCTCGATCTTGGTTATTTTCGCTTTCGCGGCTGGCAGCAAAGTTCAGAACCATGTTTCTGTGAATAACTCTTGAACCGTAAGTCACAGACGCTCGCTCTTGGCTGCATTCGTTTCAGCTCGTGGCAGCCAGTCTAAAAACACAATCTTGGACTTCTCTAGATGTTTCCCAGGCGAGCTATTGGCAGCATGTTCAGAACCACTGTTTCTGAGGCTAATTCTTGAACCGTAAGTCATAGACGCTCGATCTTGGCGGCATTCGTCTCAGCGCCTGGCAATTAGTATAGAAGCACTGTTTCCCACTGTTTCTGAGGCTAATACTTGAACCGTAAGTCATAGACGCTAGATCTTGGCGGCATTCGTCTCAGCGCCTGGCAATTAGTATAGAAGCACTGTCTTTGACTTCTCTGGATGTTTCCCAGGCGAGCTATTGACAAGTAAATCCTAGACGCTCGATCTTGGTTATTTTCGCTTTCGCGGCTGGCAGCAAAGTTCAGAACCATGTTTCTGTGAATAACTCTTGAACCGTAAGTCACAGACGCTCGCTCTTGGCTGCATTCGTTTCAGCTCGTGGCAGCCAGTTTAAAAAACACTACCTTGGACTTCTCTGGATGTTTCCCAGGCGAGCTATTGGCAGCATGTTCAGAACCACTGTTTCTGAGGCTAATTCTTGAACCGTAAGTCTTAGACGCTCGATCTTGGCGGCATTCGTCTCAGCGCCTGGCAATTAGTATGGAAGCACTGTCTTTGACTTCTCTGGATGTTTCCCAGGCGAGCTTTTGACAAGTAAATCCTAGACGCTCGATCTTGGTTATTTTCGCTTTCGCGGCTGGCAGCAAAGTTCAGAACCATGTTTCTGTGAATAACTCTTGAACCGTAAGTCACAGACGCTCGCTCTTGGCTGCATTCGTTTCAGCTCGTGGCAGCCAGTCTAAAAAACACAATCTTGGACTTCTCTAGATGTTTCCCAGGCGAGCTATTGGCAGCATGTTCAGAACCACTGTTTCTGAGGCTAATTCTTGAACCGTAAGTCATAGACGCTCGATCTTGGCGGCATTCGTCTCAGCGCCTGGCAATTAGTATAGAAGCACTGTTTCCCACTGTTTCTGAGGCTAATACTTGAACCGTAAGTCATAGACGCTAGATCTTGGCGGCATTCGTCTCAGCGCCTGGCAATTAGTATAGAAGCACTGTCTTTGACTTCTCTGGATGTTTCCCAGGCGAGCTATTGACAAGTAAATCCTAGACGCTCGATCTTGGTTATTTTCGCTTTCGCGGCTGGCAGCAAAGTTCAGAACCATGTTTCTGAGAATAACTCTTGAACCGTAAGTCACAGACGCTCGCTCTTGGCTGCATTCGTTTCAGCTCGTGGCAGCCAGTCTAAAAAACACTATCTTGGACTTCTCTAGATGTTTCCCAGGCGAGCTATTGGCAGCATGTTCAGAACCACTGTTTCTGAGGCTAATTCTTGAACCGTAAGTCATAGACGCTCGATCTTGGCGGCATTCGTCTCAGCGCCTGGCAATTAGTATAGAAGCACTGTTTCCCACTGTTTCTGAGGCTAATTCTTGAACTTTAAGTCATAGACGCTAGATCTTGGCGGCATTCGTCTCAGCGCCTGGCAATTAGTATAGAAGCACTGTTTCCCACTGTTTCTGAGGCTAATTCTTGAACCGTAAGTCATAGACGCTAGATCTTGGCGGCATTCGTCTCAGCGCCTGGCAATTAGTATAGAAGCACTGTCTTTGACTTCTCTGGATGTTTCCCAGGCGAGCTATTGACAAGTAAATCCTAGACGCTCGATCTTGGTTATTTTCGCTTTCGCGGCTGGCAGCAAAGTTCAGAACCATGTTTCTGTGAATAACTCTTGAACCGTAAGTCACAGACGCTCGCTCTTGGCTGCATTCGTTTCAGCTCGTGGCAGCCAGTCTAAAAAACACAATCTTGGACTTCTCTAGATGTTTCCCAGGCGAGCTATTGGCAGCATGTTCAGAACCACTGTTTCTGAGGCTAATTCTTGAACCGTAAGTCATAGACGCTCGATCTTGGCGGCATTCGTCTCAGCGCCTGGCAATTAGTATAGAAGCACTGTTTCCCACTGTTTCTGAGGCTAATACTTGAACCGTAAGTCATAGACGCTAGATCTTGGCGGCATTCGTCTCAGCGCCTGGCAATTAGTATAGAAGCACTGTCTTTGACTTCTCTGGATGTTTCCCAGGCGAGCTATTGACAAGTAAATCCTAGACGCTCGATCTTGGTTATTTTCGCTTTCGCGGCTGGCAGCAAAGTTCAGAACCATGTTTCTGTGAATAACTCTTGAACCGTAAGTCACAGACGCTCGCTCTTGGCTGCATTCGTTTCAGCTCGTGGCAGCCAGTTTAAAAAACACTACCTTGGACTTCTCTGGATGTTTCCCAGGCGAGCTATTGGCAGCATGTTCAGAACCACTGTTTCTGAGGCTAATTCTTGAACCGTAAGTCTTAGACGCTCGATCTTGGCGGCATTCGTCTCAGCGCCTGGCAATTAGTATGGAAGCACTGTCTTTGACTTCTCTGGATGTTTCCCAGGCGAGCTTTTGACAAGTAAATCCTAGACGCTCGATCTTGGTTATTTTCGCTTTCGCGGCTGGCAGCAAAGTTCAGAACCATGTTTCTGTGAATAACTCTTGAACCGTAAGTCACAGACGCTCGCTCTTGGCTGCATTCGTTTCAGCTCGTGGCAGCCAGTCTAAAAAACACAATCTTGGACTTCTCTGGATGTTTCCCAGGCGAGCTATTGGCAGCATGTTCAGAACCACTGTTTCTGAGGCTAATTCTTGAACCGTAAGTCATAGACGCTCGATCTTGGCGGCATTCGTCTCAGCGCCTGGCAATTAGTATAGAAGCACTGTTTCCCACTGTTTCTGAGGCTAATACTTGAACCGTAAGTCATAGACGCTAGATCTTGGCGGCATTCGTCTCAGCGCCTGGCAATTAGTATAGAAGCACTGTCTTTGACTTCTCTGGATGTTTCCCAGGCGAGCTATTGACAAGTAAATCCTAGACGCTCGATCTTGGTTATTTTCGCTTTCGCGGCTGGCAGCAAAGTTCAGAACCATGTTTCTGAGAATAACTCTTGAACCGTAAGTCACAGACGCTCGCTCTTGGCTGCATTCGTTTCAGCTCGTGGCAGCCAGTCTAAAAAACACTATCTTGGACTTCTCTAGATGTTTCCCAGGCGAGCTATTGGCAGCATGTTCAGAACCACTGTTTCTGAGGCTAATTCTTGAACCGTAAGTCATAGACGCTCGATCTTGGCGGCATTCGTCTCAGCGCCTGGCAATTAGTATAGAAGCACTGTTTCCCACTGTTTCTGAGGCTAATTCTTGAACTTTAAGTCATAGACGCTAGATCTTGGCGGCATTCGTCTCAGCGCCTGGCAATTAGTATAGAAGCACTGTTTCCCACTGTTTCTGAGGCTAATTCTTGAACCGTAAGTCATAGACGCTAGATCTTGGCGGCATTCGTCTCAGCGCCTGGCAATTAGTATAGAAGCACTGTCTTTGACTTCTCTGGATGTTTCCCAGGCGAGCTATTGACAAGTAAATCCTAGACGCTCGATCTTGGTTATTTTCGCTTTCGCGGCTGGCAGCAAAGTTCAGAACCATGTTTCTGTGAATAACTCTTGAACCGTAAGTCACAGACGCTCGCTCTTGGCTGCATTCGTTTCAGCTCGTGGCAGCCAGTTTAAAAAACACTATCTTGGACTTCTCTGGATGTTTCCCAGGCGAGCTATTGGCAGCATGTTCAGAACCACTGTTTCTGAGGCTAATTCTTGAACCGTAAGTCTTAGACGCTCGATCTTGGCGGCATTCGTCTCAGCGCCTGGCAATTAGTATAGAAGCACTGTCTTTGACTTCTCTGGATGTTTCCCAGGCGAGCTTTTGACAAGTAAATCCTAGACGCTCGATCTTGGTTATTTTCGCTTTCGCGGCTGGTAGCAAAGTTCAGAACCATGTTTCTGTGAATAACTCTTGAACCGTAAGTCACAGACGCTCGCTCTTGGCTGCATTCGTTTCAGCTCGTGGCAGCCAGTCTAAAAAACACAATCTTGGACTTCTCTGGATGTTTCCCAGGCGAGCTATTGGCAGCATGTTCAGAACCACTGTTTCTGAGGCTAATTCTTGAACCGTAAGTCATAGACGCTCGATCTTGGCGGCATTCGTCTCAGCGCCTGGCAATTAGTATAGAAGCACTGTTTCCCACTGTTTCTGAGGCTAATACTTGAACCGTAAGTCATAGACGCTAGATCTTGGCGGCATTCGTCTCAGCGCCTGGCAATTAGTATAGAAGCACTGTCTTTGACTTCTCTGGATGTTTCCCAGGCGAGCTATTGACAAGTAAATCCTAGACGCTCGATCTTGGTTATTTTCGCTTTCGCGGCTGGCAGCAAAGTTCAGAACCATGTTTCTGTGAATAACTCTTGAACCGTAAGTCACAGACGCTCGCTCTTGGCTGCATTCGTTTCAGCTCGTGGCAGCCAGTTTAAAAAACACTACCTTGGACTTCTCTGGATGTTTCCCAGGCGAGCTATTGGCAGCATGTTCAGAACCACTGTTTCTGAGGCTAATTCTTGAACCGTAAGTCTTAGACGCTCGATCTTGGCGGCATTCGTCTCAGCGCCTGGCAATTAGTATGGAAGCACTGTCTTTGACTTCTCTGGATGTTTCCCAGGCGAGCTTTTGACAAGTAAATCCTAGACGCTCGATCTTGGTTATTTTCGCTTTCGCGGCTGGCAGCAAAGTTCAGAACCATGTTTCTGTGAATAACTCTTGAACCGTAAGTCACAGACGCTCGCTCTTGGCTGCATTCGTTTCAGCTCGTGGCAGCCAGTCTAAAAAACACAATCTTGGACTTCTCTGGATGTTTCCCAGGCGAGCTATTGGCAGCATGTTCAGAACCACTGTTTCTGAGGCTAATTCTTGAACCGTAAGTCATAGACGCTCGATCTTGGCGGCATTCGTCTCAGCGCCTGGCAATTAGTATAGAAGCACTGTTTCCCACTGTTTCTGAGGCTAATACTTGAACCGTAAGTCATAGACGCTAGATCTTGGCGGCATTCGTCTCAGCGCCTGGCAATTAGTATAGAAGCACTGTCTTTGACTTCTCTGGATGTTTCCCAGGCGAGCTATTGACAAGTAAATCCTAGACGCTCGATCTTGGTTATTTTCGCTTTCGCGGCTGGCAGCAAAGTTCAGAACCATGTTTCTGTGAATAACTCTTGAACCGTAAGTCACAGACGCTCGCTCTTGGCTGCATTCGTTTCAGCTCGTGGCAGCCAGCTTAAAAAACACTATCTTGGACTTCTCTGGATGTTTCCCAGGCGAGCTATTGGCAGCATGTTCAGAACCACTGTTTCTGAGGCTAATTCTTGAACCGTAAGTCTTAGACGCTCGACCTTGGCGGCATTCGTCTCAGCGCCTGGCAATTAGTATAGAAGCACTGTCTTTGACTTCTCTGGATGTTTCCCAGGCGAGCTTTTGACAAGTAAATCCTAGACGCTCGATCTTGGTTATTTTCGCTTTCGCGGCTGGCAGCAAAGTTCAGAACCATGTTTCTGTGAATAACTCTTGAACCGTAAGTCACAGACGCTCGCTCTTGGCTGCATTCGTTTCAGCTCGTGGCAGCCAGTCTAAAAAACACAATCTTGGACTTCTCTGGATGTTTCCCAGGCGAGCTATTGGCAGCATGTTCAGAACCACTGTTTCTGAGGCTAATTCTTGAACCGTAAGTCATAGACGCTCGATCTTGGCGGCATTCGTCTCAGCGCCTGGCAATTAGTATAGAAGCACTGTTTCCCACTGTTTCTGAGGCTAATACTTGAACCGTAAGTCATAGACGCTAGATCTTGGCGGCATTCGTCTCAGCGCCTGGCAATTAGTATAGAAGCACTGTATTTGACTTCTCTGGATGTTTCCCAGGCGAGCTATTGACAAGTAAATCCTAGACGCTCGATCTTGGTTATTTTCGCTTTCGCGGCTGGCAGCAAAGTTCAGAACCATGTTTCTGTGAATAACTCTTAAACCGTAAGTCACAGACGCTCGCTCTTGGCTGCATTCGTTTCAGCTCGTGGCAGCCAGTCTAAAAAACACAATCTTGGACTTCTCTAGATGTTTCCCAGGCGAGCTATTGGCAGCATGTTCAGAACCACTGTTTCTGAGGCTAATTCTTGAACCGTAAGTCATAGACGCTCGATCTTGGCGGCATTCGTCTCAGCGCCTGGCAATTAGTATAGAAGCACTGTTTCCCACTGTTTCTGAGGCTAATACTTGAACCGTAAGTCATAGACGCTAGATCTTGGCGGCATTCGTCTCAGCGCCTGGCAATTAGTATAGAAGCACTGTCTTTGACTTCTCTGGATGTTTCCCAGGCGAGCTATTGACAAGTAAATCCTAGACGCTCGATCTTGGTTATTTTCGCTTTCGCGGCTGGCAGCAAAGTTCAGAACCATGTTTCTGTGAATAACTCTTGAACCGTAAGTCACAGACGCTCGCTCTTGGCTGCATTCGTTTCAGCTCGTGGCAGCCAGTCTAAAAAACACTATCTTGGACTTCTCTGGATGTTTCCCAGGCGAGCTATTGGCAGCATGTTCAGAACCACTGTTTCTGAGGCTAATTCTTGAACCGTAAGTCATAGACGCTCGCTCTTGGCGGCATTCGTCTCAGCGCCTGGCAATTAGTATAGAAGCACTGTCTTTGACTTCTCTGGATGTTTCCCAGGCGAGCTAATGACAAGTAAATCCTAGACGCTCGATCTTGGTTATTTTCGCTTTCGCGGCTGGCAGCAAAGTTCAGAACCATGTTTCTGTGAATAACTCTTGAACCGTAAGTCACAGACGCTCACTCTTGGCTGCATTCGTTTCAGCTCGTGGCAGCCAGTCTAAAAAACACTATCTTGGACTTCTCTGGATGTTTCCCAGGCGAGCTATTGGCAGCATGTTCAGAACCACTGTTTCTGAGGCTAATTCTTGAACCGTAAGTCATAGACGCTCGCACTTGGCGGCATTCGTCTCAGCCCCTGGCAATTAGTATAGAAGCACTGTTTCCCACTGTTTCTGAGGCTAATTCTTGAACCCTAAGTCATAGACGCTAGATCTTGGCGGCATTCGTCTCAGCGCCTGGCAATTAGTATAGAAGCACTGTCTTTGACTTCTCTGGATGTTTCCCAGGCGAGCTATTGACAAGTAAATCCTAGACGCTCGATCTTGGTTATTTTCGCTTTCGCGGCTGGCAGCAAAGTTCAGAACCATGTTTCTGTGAATAACTCTTGAACCGTAAGTCACAGACGCTCGCTCTTGGCTGCATTCGTTTCAGCTCGTGGCAGCCAGTTTAAAAAACACAATCTTGGACTTCTCTGGATGTTTCCCAGGCGAGCTATTGGCAGCATGTTCAGAACCACTGTTTCTGAGGCTAATTCTTGAACCGTAAGTCTTAGACGCTCGATCTTGGTGGCATTCGTCTCAGCGCCTGGCAATTAGTATAGAAGCACTGTCTTTGACTTCTCTGGATGTTTCCCAGGCGAGCTTTTGACAAGTAAATCCTAGACGCTCGATCTTGGTTATTTTCGCTTTCGCGGCTGGCAGCAAAGTTCAGAACCATGTTTCTGTGAATAACTCTTGAACCGTAAGTCACAGACGCTCGCTCTTGGCTGCATTCGTTTCAGCTCGTGGCAGCCAGTCTAAAAAACACAATCTTGGACTTCTCTGGATGTTTCCCAGGCGAGCTATTGGCAGCATGTTCAGAACCACTGTTTCTGAGGCTAATTCTTGAACCGTAAGTCATAGACGCTCGATCTTGGCGGCATTCGTCTCAGCGCCTGGCAATTAGTATAGAAGCACTGTTTCCCACTGTTTCTGAGGCTAATACTTGAACCGTAAGTCATAGACGCTAGATCTTGGCGGCATTCGTCTCAGCGCCTGGCAATTAGTATAGAAGCACTGTCTTTGACTTCTCTGGATGTTTCCCAGGCGAGCTATTGACAAGTAAATCCTAGACGCTCGATCTTGGTTATTTTCGCTTTCGCGGCTGGCAGCAAAGTTCAGAACCATGTTTCTGTGAATAACTCTTGAACCGTAAGTCACAGACGCTCGCTCTTGGCTGCATTCGTTTCAGCTCGTGGCAGCCAGTTTAAAAAACACTATCTTGGACTTCTCTGGATGTTTCCCAGGCGAGCTATTGGCAGCATGTTCAGAACCACTGTTTCTGAGGCTAATTCTTGAACCGTAAGTCTTAGACGCTCGATCTTGGCGGCATTCGTCTCAGCGCCTGGCAATTAGTATAGAAGCACTGTCTTTGACTTCTCTGGATGTTTCCCAGGCGAGCTTTTGACAAGTAAATCCTAGACGCTCGATCTTGGTTATTTTCGCTTTCGCGGCTGGCAGCAAAGTTCAGAACCATGTTTCTGTGAATAACTCTTGAACCGTAAGTCACAGACGCTCGCTCTTGGCTGCATTCGTTTCAGCTCGTGGCAGCCAGTCTAAAAAACACAATCTTGGACTTCTCTGGATGTTTCCCAGGCGAGCTATTGGCAGCATGTTCAGAACCACTGTTTCTGAGGCTAATTCTTGAACCGTAAGTCATAGACGCTCGATCTTGGCGGCATTCGTCTCAGCGCCTGGCAATTAGCATAGAAGCACTGTTTCCCACTGTTTCTGAGGCTAATACTTGAACCGTAAGTCATAGACGCTAGATCTTGGCGGCATTCGTCTCAGCGCCTGGCAATTAGTATAGAAGCACTGTCTTTGACTTCTCTGGATGTTTCCCAGGCGAGCTATTGACAAGTAAATCCTAGACGCTCGATCTTGGTTATTTTCGCTTTCGCGGCTGGCAGCAAAGTTCAGAACCATGTTTCTGTGAATAACTCTTGAACCGTAAGTCACAGACGCTCGCTCTTGGCTGCATTCGTTTCAGCTCGTGGCAGCCAGTTTAAAAAACACTATCTTGGACTTCTCTGGATGTTTCCCAGGCGAGCTATTGGCAGCATGTTCAGAACCACTGTTTCTGAGGCTAATTCTTGAACCGTAAGTCTTAGACGCTCGATCTTGGCGGCATTCGTCTCAGCGCCTGGCAATTAGTATAGAAGCACTGTCTTTGACTTCTCTGGATGTTTCCCAGGCGAGCTTTTGACAAGTAAATCCTAGACGCTCGATCTTGGTTATTTTCGCTTTCGCGGCTGGTAGCAAAGTTCAGAACCATGTTTCTGTGAATAACTCTTGAACCGTAAGTCACAGACGCTCGCTCTTGGCTGCATTCGTTTCAGCTCGTGGCAGCCAGTCTAAAAAACACAATCTTGGACTTCTCTGGATGTTTCCCAGGCGAGCTATTGGCAGCATGTTCAGAACCACTGTTTCTGAGGCTAATTCTTGAACCGTAAGTCATAGACGCTCGATCTTGGCGGCATTCGTCTCAGCGCCTGGCAATTAGTATAGAAGCACTGTTTCCCACTGTTTCTGAGGCTAATACTTGAACCGTAGGTCATAGACGCTAGATCTTGGCGGCATTCGTCTCAGCGCCTGGCAATTAGTATAGAAGCACTGTCTTTGACTTATCTGGATGTTTCCCAGGCGAGCTATTGACAAGTAAATCCTAGACGCTCGATCTTGGTTATTTTCGCTTTCGCGGCTGGCAGCAAAGTTCAGAACCATGTTTCTGTGAATAACTCTTGAACCGTAAGTCACAGACGCTCGCTCTTGGCTGCATTCGTTTCAGCTCGTGGCAGCCAGTTTAAAAAACACTACCTTGGACTTCTCTGGATGTTTCCCAGGCGAGCTATTGGCAGCATGTTCAGAACCACTGTTTCTGAGGCTAATTCTTGAACCGTAAGTCTTAGACGCTCGATCTTGGCGGCATTCGTCTCAGCGCCTGGCAATTAGTATGGAAGCACTGTCTTTGACTTCTCTGGATGTTTCCCAGGCGAGCTTTTGACAAGTAAATCCTAGACGCTCGATCTTGGTTATTTTCGCTTTCGCGGCTGGCAGCAAAGTTCAGAACCATGTTTCTGTGAATAACTCTTGAACCGTAAGTCACAGACGCTCGCTCTTGGCTGCATTCGTTTCAGCTCGTGGCAGCCAGTCTAAAAAACACAATCTTGGACTTCTCTGGATGTTTCCCAGGCGAGCTATTGGCAGCATGTTCAGAACCACTGTTTCTGAGGCTAATTCTTGAACCGTAAGTCATAGACGCTCGATCTTGGCGGCATTCGTCTCAGCGCCTGGCAATTAGTATAGAAGCACTGTTTCCCACTGTTTCTGAGGCTAATACTTGAACCGTAAGTCATAGACGCTAGATCTTGGCGGCATTCGTCTCAGCGCCTGGCAATTAGTATAGAAGCACTGTCTTTGACTTCTCTGGATGTTTCCCAGGCGAGCTATTGACAAGTAAATCCTAGACGCTCGATCTTGGTTATTTTCGCTTTCGCGGCTGGCAGCAAAGTTCAGAACCATGTTTCTGTGAATAACTCTTGAACCGTAAGTCACAGACGCTCGCTCTTGGCTGCATTCGTTTCAGCTCGTGGCAGCCAGCTTAAAAAACACTATCTTGGACTTCTCTGGATGTTTCCCAGGCGAGCTATTGGCAGCATGTTCAGAACCACTGTTTCTGAGGCTAATTCTTGAACCGTAAGTCTTAGACGCTCGATCTTGGCGGCATTCGTCTCAGCGCCTGGCAATTAGTATAGAAGCACTGTCTTTGACTTCTCTGGATGTTTCCCAGGCGAGCTTTTGACAAGTAAATCCTAGACGCTCGATCTTGGTTATTTTCGCTTTCGCGGCTGGCAGCAAAGTTCAGAACCATGTTTCTGTGAATAACTCTTGAACCGTAAGTCACAGACGCTCGCTCTTGGCTGCATTCGTTTCAGCTCGTGGCAGCCAGTCTAAAAAACACAATCTTGGACTTCTCTGGATGTTTCCCAGGCGAGCTATTGGCAGCATGTTCAGAACCACTGTTTCTGAGGCTAATTCTTGAACCGTAAGTCATAGACGCTCGATCTTGGCGGCATTCGTCTCAGCGCCTGGCAATTAGTATAGAAGCACTGTTTCCCACTGTTTCTGAGGCTAATACTTGAACCGTAAGTCATAGACGCTAGATCTTGGCGGCATTCGTCTCAGCGCCTGGCAATTAGTATAGAAGCACTGTATTTGACTTCTCTGGATGTTTCCCAGGCGAGCTATTGACAAGTAAATCCTAGACGCTCGATCTTGGTTATTTTCGCTTTCGCGGCTGGCAGCAAAGTTCAGAACCATGTTTCTGTGAATAACTCTTAAACCGTAAGTCACAGACGCTCGCTCTTGGCTGCATTCGTTTCAGCTCGTGGCAGCCAGTCTAAAAAACACAATCTTGGACTTCTCTAGATGTTTCCCAGGCGAGCTATTGGCAGCATGTTCAGAACCACTGTTTCTGAGGCTAATTCTTGAACCGTAAGTCATAGACGCTCGATCTTGGCGGCATTCGTCTCAGCGCCTGGCAATTAGTATAGAAGCACTGTTTCCCACTGTTTCTGAGGCTAATACTTGAACCGTAAGTCATAGACGCTAGATCTTGGCGGCATTCGTCTCAGCGCCTGGCAATTAGTATAGAAGCACTGTCTTTGACTTCTCTGGATGTTTCCCAGGCGAGCTATTGACAAGTAAATCCTAGACGCTCGATCTTGGTTATTTTCGCTTTCGCGGCTGGCAGCAAAGTTCAGAACCATGTTTCTGTGAATAACTCTTGAACCGTAAGTCACAGACGCTCGCTCTTGGCTGCATTCGTTTCAGCTCGTGGCAGCCAGTCTAAAAAACACTATCTTGGACTTCTCTGGATGTTTCCCAGGCGAGCTATTGGCAGCATGTTCAGAACCACTGTTTCTGAGGCTAATTCTTGAACCGTAAGTCATAGACGCTCGCTCTTGGCGGCATTCGTCTCAGCGCCTGGCAATTAGTATAGAAGCACTGTCTTTGACTTCTCTGGATGTTTCCCAGGCGAGCTAATGACAAGTAAATCCTAGACGCTCGATCTTGGTTATTTTCGCTTTCGCGGCTGGCAGCAAAGTTCAGAACCATGTTTCTGTGAATAACTCTTGAACCGTAAGTCACAGACGCTCGCTCTTGGCTGCATTCGTTTCAGCTCGTGGCAGCCAGTCTAAAAAACACTATCTTGGACTTCTCTGGATGTTTCCCAGGCGAGCTATTGGCAGCATGTTCAGAACCACTGTTTCTGAGGCTAATTCTTGAACCGTAAGTCATAGACGCTCACACTTGGCGGCATTCGTCTCAGCCCCTGGCAATTAGTATAGAAGCACTGTTTCCCACTGTTTCTGAGGCTAATTCTTGAACCCTAAGTCATAGACGCTAGATCTTGGTGGCATTCGTCTCAGCGCCTGGCAATTAGTATAGAAGCACTGTCTTTGACTTCTCTGGATGTTTCCCAGGCGAGCTATTGACAAGTAAATCCTAGACGCTCGATCTTGGTTATTTTCGCTTTCGCGGCTGGCAGCAAAGTTCAGAACCATGTTTCTGTGAATAACTCTTGAACCGTAAGTCACAGACGCTCGCTCTTGGCTGCATTCGTTTCAGCTCGTGGCAGCCAGTTTAAAAAACACAATCTTGGACTTCTCTGGATGTTTCCCAGGCGAGCTATTGGCAGCATGTTCAGAACCACTGTTTCTGAGGCTAATTCTTGAACCGTAAGTCTTAGACGCTCGATCTTGGTGGCATTCGTCTCAGCGCCTGGCAATTAGTATAGAAGCACTGTCTTTGACTTCTCTGGATGTTTCCCAGGCGAGCTTTTGACAAGTAAATCCTAGACGCTCGATCTTGGTTATTTTCGCTTTCGCGGCTGGCAGCAAAGTTCAGAACCATGTTTCTGTGAATAACTCTTGAACCGTAAGTCACAGACGCTCGCTCTTGGCTGCATTCGTTTCAGCTCGTGGCAGCCAGTCTAAAAAACACAATCTTGGACTTCTCTGGATGTTTCCCAGGCGAGCTATTGGCAGCATGTTCAGAACCACTGTTTCTGAGGCTAATTCTTGAACCGTAAGTCATAGACGCTCGATCTTGGCGGCATTCGTCTCACAGCGCCTGGCAATTAGTATAGAAGCACTGTTTCCCACTGTTTCTGAGGCTAATACTTGAACCGTAAGTCATAGACGCTAGATCTTGGCGGCATTCGTCTCAGCGCCTGGCAATTAGTATAGAAGCACTGTCTTTGACTTCTCTGGATGTTTCCCAGGCGAGCTATTGACAAGTAAATCCTAGACGCTCGATCTTGGTTATTTTCGCTTTCGCGGCTGGCAGCAAAGTTCAGAACCATGTTTCTGTGAATAACTCTTGAACCGTAAGTCACAGACGCTCGCTCTTGGCTGCATTCGTTTCAGCTCGTGGCAGCCAGTTTAAAAAACACTATCTTGGACTTCTCTGGATGTTTCCCAGGCGAGCTATTGGCAGCATGTTCAGAACCACTGTTTCTGAGGCTATTCTTGAACCGTAAGTCTTAGACGCTCGATCTTGGCGGCATTCGTCTCAGCGCCTGGCAATTAGTATAGAAGCACTGTCTTTGACTTCTCTGGATGTTTCCCAGGCGAGCTTTTGACAAGTAAATCCTAGACGCTCGATCTTGGTTATTTTCGCTTTCGCGGCTGGCAGCAAAGTTCAGAACCATGTTTCTGTGAATAACTCTTGAACCGTAAGTCACAGACGCTCGCTCTTGGCTGCATTCGTTTCAGCTCGTGGCAGCCAGTCTAAAAAACACAATCTTGGACTTCTCTGGATGTTTCCCAGGCGAGCTATTGGCAGCATGTTCAGAACCACTGTTTCTGAGGCTAATTCTTGAACCGTAAGTCATAGACGCTCGATCTTGGCGGCATTCGTCTCAGCGCCTGGCAATTAGTATAGAAGCACTGTTTCCCACTGTTTCTGAGGCTAATACTTGAACCGTAAGTCATAGACGCTAGATCTTGGCGGCATTCGTCTCAGCGCCTGGCAATTAGTATAGAAGCACTGTATTTGACTTCTCTGGATGTTTCCAGGCGAGCTATTGACAAGTAAATCCTAGACGCTCGATCTTGGTTATTTTCGCTTTCGCGGCTGGCAGCAAAGTTCAGAACCATGTTTCTGTGAATAAACTCTTGAACCGTAAGTCACAGACGCTCGCTCTTGGCTGCATTCGTTTCAGCTCGTGGCAGCCAGTCTAAAAAACACTATCTTGACTTCTCTGGATGTTTCCCAGGCGAGCTATTGGCAGCATGTTCAGAACCACTGTTTCTGAGGCTAATTCTTGAACCGTAAGTCATAGACGCTCGCTCTTGGCGGCATTCGTCTCAGCGCCTGGCAATTAGTATAGAAGCACTGTCTTTGACTTCTCTGGATGTTTCCCAGGCGAGCTAATGACAAGTAAATCCTAGACGCTCGATCTTGGTTATTTTCGCTTTCGCGGCTGGCAGCAAAGTTCAGAACCATGTTTCTGTGAATAACTCTTGAACCGTAAGTCACAGACGCTCGCTCTTGGCTGCATTCGTTTCAGCTCGTGGCAGCCAGTCTAAAAAACACTATCTTGGACTTCTCTGGATGTTTCCCAGGCGAGCTATTGGCAGCATGTTCAGAACCACTGTTTCTGAGGCTAATTCTTGAACCGTAAGTCATAGACGCTCGCTCTTGGCGGCATTCGTCTCAGCGCCTGGCAATTAGTATAGAAGCACTGTCTTTGACTTCTCTGGATGTTTCCCAGGCGAGCTAATGACAAGTAATCCTAGACGCTCGATCTTGGTTATTTTCGCTTTCGCGGCTGGCAGCAAAGTTCAGAACCATGTTTCTGTGAATAACTCTTGACCGTAAGTCACAGACGCTCGCTCTTGGCTGCATTCGTTTCAGCTCGTGGCAGCCAGTCTAAAAAACACTATCTTGGACTTCTCTGGATGTTTCCCAGGCGAGCTATTGGCAGCATGTTCAGAACCACTGTTTCTGAGGCTAATTCTTGAACCGTAAGTCATAGACGCTCGCACTTGGCGGCATTCGTCTCAGCCCCTGGCAATTAGTATAGAAGCACTGTTTCCCACTGTTTCTGAGGCTAATTCTTGAACCGTAAGTCATAGACGCTAGATCTTGGCGGCATTCGTCTCAGCGCCTGGCAATTAGTATAGAAGCACTGTCTTTGACTTCTCTGGATGTTTCCCAGGCGAGCAATTGACAAGTAAATCCTAGACGCTCGATCTTGGTTATTTTCGCTTTCGCGGCTGGCAGCAAAGTTCAGAACCATGTTTCTGTGAATAACTCTTGAACCGTAAGTCACAGACGCTCGCTCTTGGCTGCATTCGTTTCAGCTCGTGGCAGCCAGTCTAAAAAACACAATCTTGGACTTCTCTGGATGTTTCCCAGGCGAGCTATTGGCAGCATGTTCAGAACCACTGTTTCTGAGGCTAATTCTTGAACCGTAAGTCTTAGACGCTCGATCTTGGCGGCATTCGTCTCAGCGCCTGGCAATTAGTATAGAAGCACTGTCTTTGACTTCTCTGGATGTTTCCCAGGCGAGCTTTTGACAAGTAAATCCTAGACGCTCGATCTTGGTTATTTTCGCTTTCGCGGCTGGCAGCAAAGTTCAGAACCATGTTTCTGTGAATAACTCTTGAACCGTAAGTCACAGACGCTCGCTCTTGGCTGCATTCGTTTCAGCTCGTGGCAGCCAGTCTAAAAAACACAATCTTGGACTTCTCTGGATGTTTCCCAGGCGAGCTATTGGCAGCATGTTCAGAACCACTGTTTCTGAGGCTAATTCTTGAACCGTAAGTCATAGACGATCGATCTTGGCGGCATTCGTCTCAGCGCCTGGCAATTAGTATAGAAGCACTGTTTCCCACAGTTTCTGAGGCTAATACTTGAACCGTAAGTCATAGACGCTAGATCTTGGCGGCATTCGTCTCAGCGCCTGGCAATTAGTATAGAAGCACTGTCTTTGACTTCTCTGGATGTTTCCCAGGCGAGCTATTGACAAGTAAATCCTAGACGCTCGATCTTGGTTATTTTCGCTTTCGCGGCTGGCAGCAAAGTTCAGAACCATGTTTCTGTGAATAACTCTTGAACCGTAAGTCACAGACGCTCGCTCTTGGCTGCATTCGTTTCAGCTCGTGGCAGCCAGTCTAAAATACACAATCTTGGACTTCTCTGGATGTTTCCCAGGTGAGCTATTGGCAGCATGTTCAGAACCACTGTTTCTGAGGCTAATTCTTGAACCGTAAGTCTTAGACGCTCGATCTTGGCGGCATTCGTCTCAGCGCCTGGCAATTAGTATAGAAGCACTGTCTTTGACTTCTCTGGATGTTTCCCAGGCGAGCTTTTGACAAGTAAATCCTAGACGCTCGATCTTGGTTATTTTCGCTTTCGCGGCTGGCAGCAAAGTTCAGAACCATGTTTCTGTGAATAACTCTTGAACCGTAAGTCACAGACGCTCGCTCTTGGCTGCATTCGTTTCAGCTCGTGGCAGCCAGTCTAAAAAACACAATCTTGGACTTCTCTGGATGTTTCCCAGGCGAGCTATTGGCAGCATGTTCAGAACCACTGTTTCTGAGGCTAATTCTTGAACCGTAAGTCATAGACGCTCGATCTTGGCGGCATTCGTCTCAGCGCCTGGCAATTAGTATAGAAGCACTGTTTCCCACTGTTTCTGAGGCTAATACTTGAACCGTAAGTCATAGACGCTAGATCTTGGCGGCATTCGTCTCAGCGCCTGGCAATTAGTATAGAAGCACTGTCTTTGACTTCTCTGGATGTTTCCCAGGCGAGCTATTGACAAGTAAATCCTAGACGCTCGATCTTGGTTATTTTCGCTTTCGCGGCTGGCAGCAAAGTTCAGAACCATGTTTCTGTGAATAACTCTTAAACCGTAAGTCACAGACGCTCGCTCTTGGCTGCATTCGTTTCAGCTCGTGGCAGCCAGTCTAAAAAACACAATCTTGGACTTCTCTAGATGTTTCCCAGGCGAGCTATTGGCAGCATGTTCAGAACCACTGTTTCTGAGGCTAATTCTTGAACCGTAAGTCATAGACGCTCGATCTTGGCGGCATTCGTCTCAGCGCCTGGCAATTAGTATAGAAGCACTGTTTCCCACTGTTTCTGAGGCTAATACTTGAACCGTAAGTCATAGACGCTAGATCTTGGCGGCATTCGTCTCAGCGCCTGGCAATTAGTATAGAAGCACTGTCTTTGACTTCTCTGGATGTTTCCCAGGCGAGCTATTGACAAGTAAATCCTAGACGCTCGATCTTGGTTATTTTCGCTTTCGCGGCTGGCAGCAAAGTTCAGAACCATGTTTCTGTGAATAACTCTTGAACCGTAAGTCACAGACGCTCGCTCTTGGCTGCATTCGTTTCAGCTCGTGGCAGCCAGTCTAAAAAACACAATCTTGGACTTCTCTAGATGTTTCCCAGGCGAGCTATTGGCAGCATGTTCAGAACCACTGTTTCTGAGGCTAATTCTTGAACCGTAAGTCATAGACGCTCGATCTTGGCGGCATTCGTCTCAGCGCCTGGCAATTAGTATAGAAGCACTGTTTCCCACTGTTTCTGAGGCTAATACTTGAACCGTAAGTCATAGACGCTAGATCTTGGCGGCATTCGTCTCAGCGCCTGGCAATTAGTATAGCAGCACTGTCTTTGACTTCTCTGGATGTTTCCCAGGCGAGCTAATGACAAGTAAATCCTAGACGCTCGATCTTGGTTATTTTCGCTTTCGCGGCTGGCAGCAAAGTTCAGAACCATGTTTCTGTGAATAACTCTTGAACCGTAAGTCACAGACGCTCGCTCTTGGCTGCATTCGTTTCAGCTCGTGGCAGCCAGTCTAAAAAACACAATCTTGGACTTCTCTGGATGTTTCCCAGGCGAGCTATTGGCAGCATGTTCAGAACCACTGTTTCTGAGGCTAATTCTTGAACCGTAAGTCTTAGACGCTCGATCTTGGCGGCATTCGTCTCAGCGCCTGGCAATTAGTATAGAAGCACTGTTTCCCACTGTTTCTGAGGCTAATTCTTGAACAGTAAGTCATAGACGCTAGATCTTGGCGGCATTCGTCTCAGCGCCTGGCAATTAGTATAGAAGCACTGTCTTTGACTTCTCTGGATGTTTCCCAGGCGAGCTATTGACAAGTAAATCCTAGACGCTCGATCTTGGTTATTTTCGCTTTCGCGGCTGGCAGCAAAGTTCAGAACCATGTTTCTGAGAATAACTTGAACCGTAAGTCACAGACGCTCGCTCTTGGCTGCATTCGTTTCAGCTCGTGGCAGCCAGTCTAAAAAACACTATCTTGGACTTCTCTGGATGTTTCCCAGGCGAGCTATTGGCAGCATGTTCAGAACCACTGTTTCTGAGGCTAATTCTTGAACCGTAAGTCATAGACGCTCGATCTTGGCGGCATTCGTCTCAGCGCCTGGCAATTAGTATAGAAGCACTGTTTCCCACTGTTTCTGAGGCTAATTCTTGAACTTTAAGTCATAGACGCTAGATCTTGGCGGCATTCGTCTCAGCGCCTGGCAATTAGTATAGAAGCACATTTTCCCACTGTTTCTGAGGCTAATTCTTGAACCGTAAGTCATAGACGCTAGATCTTGGCGGCATTCGTCTCAGCGCCTGGCAATTAGTATAGAAGCACTGTCTTTGACTTCTCTGGATGTTTCCCAGGCGAGCTATTGACAAGTAAATCCTAGACGCTCGATCTTGGTTATTTTCGCTTTCGCGGCTGGCAGCAAAGTTCAGAACCATGTTTCTGTGAATAACTCTTGAACCGTAAGTCACAGACGCTCGCTCTTGGCTGCATTTGTTTCAGCTCGTGGCAGCCAGTCTAAAAAACACAATCTTGGACTTCTCTAGATGTTTCCCAGGCGAGCTATTGGCAGCATGTTCAGAACCACTGTTTCTGAGGCTAATTCTTGAACCGTAAGTCATAGACGCTCGATCTTGGCGGCATTCGTCTCAGCGCCTGGCAATTAGTATAGAAGCACTGTTTCCCACTGTTTCTGAGGCTAATACTTGAACCGTAAGTCATAGACGCTAGATCTTGGCGGCATTCGTCTCAGCGCCTGGCAATTAGTATAGAAGCACTGTCTTTGACTTCTCTGGATGTTTCCCAGGCGAGCTATTGACAAGTAAATCCTAGACGCTCGATCTTGGTTATTTTCGCTTTCGCGGCTGGCAGCAAAGTTCAGAACCATGTTTCTGAGAATAACTCTTGAACCGTAAGTCACAGACGCTCGCTCTTGGCTGCATTCGTTTCAGCTCGTGGCAGCCAGTCTAAAAAACACTATCTTGGACTTCTCTGGATGTTTCCCAGGCGAGCTATTGGCAGCATGTTCAGAACCACTGTTTCTGAGGCTAATTCTTGAACCGTAAGTCATAGACGCTCGATCTTGGCGGCATTCGTCTCAGCGCCTGGCAATTAGTATAGAAGCACTGTTTCCCACTGTTTCTGAGGCTAATTCTTGAACTTTAAGTCATAGACGCTAGATCTTGGCGGCATTCGTCTCAGCGCCTGGCAATTAGTATAGAAGCACTGTTTCCCTCTGTTTCTGAGGCTAATTCTTGAACCGTAAGTCATAGACGCTAGATCTTGGCGGCATTCGTCTCAGCGCCTGGCAATTAGTGTAGAAGCACTGTCTTTGACTTCTCTGGATGTTTCCCAGGCGAGCTATTGACAAGTAAATCCTAGACGCTCGATCTTGGTTATTTTCGCTTTCGCGGCTGGCAGCAAAGTTCAGAACCATGTTTCTGTGAATAACTCTTGAACCGTAAGTCACAGACGCTCGCTCTTGGCTGCATTCGTTTCAGCTCGTGGCAGCCAGTCTAAAAAACACAATCTTGGACTTCTCTAGATGTTTCCCAGGCGAGCTATTGGCAGCATGTTCAGAACCACTGTTTCTGAGGCTAATTCTTGAACCGTAAGTCATAGACGCTCGATCTTGGCGGCATTCGTCTCAGCGCCTGGCAATTAGTATAGAAGCACTGTTTCCCACTGTTTCTGAGGCTAATACTTGAACCGTAAGTCATAGACGCTAGATCTTGGCGGCATTCGTCTCAGCGCCTGGCAATTAGTATAGAAGCACTGTCTTTGACTTCTCTGGATGTTTCCCAGGCGAGCTATTGACAAGTAAATCCTAGACGCTCGATCTTGGTTATTTTCGCTTTCGCGGCTGGCAGCAAAGTTCAGAACCATGTTTCTGTGAATAACTCTTGAACCGTAAGTCACAGACGCTCGCTCTTGGCTGCATTCGTTTCAGCTCGTGGCAGCCAGTTTAAAAAACACTACCTTGGACTTCTCTGGATGTTTCCCAGGCGAGCTATTGGCAGCATGTTCAGAACCACTGTTTCTGAGGCTAATTCTTGAACCGTAAGTCTTAGACGCTCGATCTTGGCGGCATTCGTCTCAGCGCCTGGCAATTAGTATAGAAGCACTGTCTTTGACTTCTCTGGATGTTTCCCAGGCGAGCTTTTGACAAGTAAATCCTAGACGCTCGATCTTGGTTATTTTCGCTTTCGCGGCTGGCAGCAAAGTTCAGAACCATGTTTCTGTGAATAACTCTTGAACCGTAAGTCACAGACGCTCGCTCTTGGCTGCATTCGTTTCAGCTCGTGGCAGCCAGTCTAAAAAACACAATCTTGGACTTCTCTGGATGTTTCCCAGGCGAGCTATTGGCAGCATGTTCAGCTCCACTGTTTCTGAGGCTAATTCTTGAACCGTGTCATAGACGCTCGATCTTGGCGGCATTCGTCTCAGCGCCTGGCAATTAGTATAGAAGCACTGTTTCCCACTGTTTCTGAGGCTAATTCTTGAACCGTAAGTCATAGACGCTAGATCTTGGCGGCTTTCCTCTCAGCGCCTGGCAATTAGTATAGAAGCACTGTCTTTGACTTCTCTGGATGTTTCCCAGGCGAGCTTTTGACAAATAAATCCTAGACGCTCGATCTTGGTTATTTTCGCTTTCGCGGCTGGCAGCAAAGTTCAGAACCATGTTTCTGTGAATAACTTTTGAACCGTAAGTCACATACGCTCGCTCTTGGCTGCATTCGTTTCAGCTCGTGACAGCCAGTCTAAAAAACACTATCTTGGACTTCTCTGGATGTTTCCCAGGCGAGCTATTGGCAGCATGTTCAGAACCACTGTTTCTGAGGCTAATTCTTGAACCGTAAGTCATAGACGCCCGATCTTGGCGGCATTCGTCTCAGCGCCTGGCAATTAGTATAGAAGCACTGTTTCCCACTGTTTCTGAGGCTAATTATTGAACCGTAAGTCATAGACGCTTGATCTCGGCGGCATTCGTCTCAGCGCCTGGCAATTAGTATAGAAGCACTGTCTTTGACTTCTCTGGATGTGTCCCAGGCGAGCTATTGACAAGTAAATCCTAGACGCTCGATCTTGGTTATTTTCAATTTCGCGGCTGGCAGCAAAGTTCAGAACCATGTTTCTGTGAATAACTCTTGAACCGTAAGTCACTGACGCTCGCTCTTGGCTGCATTCGTTTCAGCTCGTGGCAGCCAGTCTAAAAAACACAATCTTGGACTTCTCTGGATGTTTCCCAGGCGAGCTATTGGCAGCATGTTCAGAACCACTGTTTCTGAGGCTAATTCTTGAACCGTAAGTCATAGACGCTCGATCTTGGCGGCATTCGTCTCAGCGCCTGGCAATTAGTATAGAAGCACTGTTTCCCACTGTTTCTGAGGCTAATTCTTGAACCGTAAGTCATAGACGCTAGATCTTGGCGGCATTCGTCTCAGCGCCTGGCAATTAGTATAGAAGCACTGTCTTTGACTTCTCTGGATGTTTCCCAGGCGAGCTATTGACAAGTAAATCCTAGACGCTCGATCTTGGTTATTTTCGCTTTCGCGGCTGGCAGCAAAGTTCAGAACCATGTTTCTGTGAATAACTTTTGAACCGTAAGTCACAGACGCTCGCTCTTGGCTGCATTCTTTTCAGCTCGTGGCAGCCAGTCTAAAATATACTATCTTGGACTTCTCTGGATGTTTCCCAGGCGAGCTATTGGCAGCATGTTCAGAACCACTGTTTCAGAGGCTAATTCTTGAACCGTAAGTCATAGACGCTCGATCTTGGCGGCATTCGTCTCAGCGCCTGGCAATTAGTATAGAAGCACTGTTTCCCACTGTTTCTGAGGCTAATTCTTGAACCGTAAGTCATAGACGCTAGATCTTGGCGGCATTCGTCGCAGCGCCTGGCAATTAGTATAGAAGCACTGTTTCCCACTGTTTCTGAGGCTAATTCTTGAACCGTAAGTCATAGACGCTAAATCTTGGCGGCATTCGTCTCAGCGCCTGGAAATTAGTATAGAAGCACTGTCTTTGACTTCTCTGGATGTTTCCCAGGCGAGCTATTGACAAGTAAATCCTAGACGCTCGATCTTGGTTATTTTCGCTTTCGCGGCTGGCAGCAAAGTTCAGAACCATGTTTCTGTGAATAACTCTTGAACCGTAAGTCACAGACGCTCGCTCTTGGCTGCATTCGTTTCAGCTCATGGCAGCCAGTCTAAAAAACACAATCTTGGACTTCTCTGGATGTTTCCCAGGCGAGCTATTGGCAGCATGTTCAGAACCACTGTTTCTGAGGCTAATTCTTGAACCGTAAGTCATAGACGCTCGATCTTGGCGGCATTCGTCTCAGCGCCTGGCAATTAGTATAGAAGCACTGTTTCCCACTGTTTCTGAGGCTAATTCTTGAAGCGTAAGTCATAGACGCTAGATCTTGGCGGCATTCGTCTCAGCGCCTGGCAATTAGTATAGAAGCACTGTCTTTGACTTCTCTGGATGTTTCCCAGGCGAGCTATTGACAAGTAAATCCTAGACGCTCAATTTTGGTTATTTTCGCTTTCGCGGCTGGCAGCAAAGTTCAGAACCATGTTTCTGTGAATAACTCTTGAACCGTAAGTCACAGACGCTCGCTCTTGGCTGCATTCGTTTCAGCTCGTGGCAGCCAGTCTAAAATATACTATCTTGGACTTCTCTGGATGTTTCCCAGGCGAGCTATTGGCAGCATGTTCAGAACCACTGTTTCTGAGGCTAATTCTTGAACCGTGTCATAGACGCTCGATCTTGGCGGCATTCGTCTCAGCGCCTGGCAATTAGTATAGAAGCACTGTTTCCCACTGTTTCTGAGGCTAATTCTTGAACCGTAAGTCATAGACGCTAGATCTTGGCGGCTTTCCTCTCAGCGCCTGGCAATTAGTATAGAAGCACTGTCTTTGACTTCTCTGGATGTTTCCCAGGCGAGCTTTTGACAAATAAATCCTAGACGCTCGATCTTGGTTATTTTCGCTTTCGCGGCTGGCAGCAAAGTTCAGAACCATGTTTCTGTGAATAACTTTTGAACCGTAAGTCACAGACGCTCGCTCTTGGCTGCATTCGTTTCAGCTCGTGGCAGCCAGTCTAAAAACACTATCTTGGACTTCTCTGGATGTTTCCCAGGCGAGCTATTGGCAGCATGTTCAGAACCACTGTTACTGAGGCTAATTCTTGAACCGTAAGTCATAGACGCTCGATCTTGGCGGCATTCGTCTCAGCGCCTGGCAATTAGTATAGAAGCACTGTTTCCCACTGTTTCTGAGGCTAATTCTTGAACCGTAAGTCATAGACGCTAGATCTTGGCGGCATTCGTCTCAGCACCTGGCAATTAGTATAGAAGCACTGTCTTTGACTTCTCTGGATGTTTCCCAGGCGAGCTATTGACAAGTAAATCCTAGACGCTCGATCTTGGTTATTTTCGCTTTCGCGGCTGGCAGCAAAGTTCAGAACCATGTTTCTGTGAATAACTCTTGAACCGTAAGTCACTGACGCTCGCTCTTGGCTGCATTCGTTTCAGCTCGTGGCAGCCAATCTAAAAAACACAATCTTGGACTTCTCTGGATGTTTCCCAGGCGAGCTATTGGCAGCATGTTCAGAACCACTGTTTCTGAGGCTAATTCTTGAACCGTAAGTCAGACGCTCGATCTTGGCGGCATTCGTCTCAGCGCCTGGCAATTAGTATAGAAGCACTGTTTCCCACTGTTTCTGAGGCTAATTCTTGAACCGTAAGTCATAGACGCTAGATATTGGCGGCATTCGTCTCAGCGCCTGGCAATTAGTATAGAAGCACTGTCTTTGACTTCTCTGGATGTTTCCCAGGCGAGCTATTGACAAGTAAATCCTAGACGCTCGATCTTGGTTATTTTCGCTTTCGCGGCTGGCAGCAAAGTTCAGAACCATGTTTCTGTGAATAACTTTTGAACCGTAAGTCACAGACGCTCGCTCTTGGCTGCATTCGTTTCAGCTCGTGGCAGCCAGTCTAAAAAACACAATCTTGGACTTCTCTGGATGTTTCCCAGGCGAGCTATTGGCAGCATGTTCAGATCCACTGTTTCTGAGGCTAATTCTTGAACCGTGTCATAGACGCTCGATCTTGGCGGCATTCGTCTCAGCGCCTGGCAATTAGTATAGAAGCACTGTTTCCCACTGTTTCTGAGGCTAATTCTTGAACCGTAAGTCATAGACGCTAGATCTTGGCGGCTTTCCTCTCAGCGCCTGGCAATTAGTATAGAAGCACTGTCTTTGACTTCTCTGGATGTTTCCCAGGCGAGCTTTTGACAAATAAATCCTAGACGCTCGATCTTGGTTATTTTCGCTTTCGCGGCTGGCAGCAAAGTTCAGAACCATGTTTCTGTGAATAACTTTTGAACCGTAAGTCACATACGCTCGCTCTTGGCTGCATTCGTTTCAGCTCGTGACAGCCAGTCTAAAAAACACTATCTTGGACTTCTCTGGATGTTTCCCAGGCGAGCTATTGGCAGCATGTTCAGAACCACTGTTTCTGAGGCTAATTCTTGAACCGTAAGTCATAGACGCTCGATCTTGGCGGCATTCGTCTCAGCGCCTGGCAATTAGTATAGAAGCACTGTTTCCCACTGTTTCTGAGGCTAATTATTGAACCGTAAGTCATAGACGCTAGATCTTGGCGGCATTCGTCTCAGCGCCTGGCAATTAGTATAGAAGCACTGTCTTTGACTTCTCTGGATGTTTCCCAGGCGAGCTATTGACAAGTAAATCCTAGACGCTCGATCTTGGTTATTTTCGCTTTCGCGGCTGGCAGCAAAGTTCAGAACCATGTTTCTGTGAATAACTTTTGAACCGTAAGTCACAGACGCTCGCTCTTGGCTGCATTCTTTTCAGCTCGTGGCAGCCAGTCTAAAATATACTATCTTGGACTTCTCTGGATGTTTCCCAGGCGAGCTATTGGCAGCATGTTCAGAACCACTGTTTCAGAGGCTAATTCTTGAACCGTAAGTCATAGACGCTCGATCTTGGCGGCATTCGTCTCAGCGCCTGGCAATTAGTATAGAAGCACTGTTTCCCACTGTTTCTGAGGCTAATTCTTGAACCGTAAGTCATAGACGCTAGATCTTGGCGGCATTCGTCGCAGCGCCTGGCAATTAGTATAGAAGCACTGTTTCCCACTGTTTCTGAGGCTAATTCTTGAACCGTAAGTCATAGACGCTAAATCTTGGCGGCATTCGTCTCAGCGCCTGGAAATTAGTATAGAAGCACTGTCTTTGACTTCTCTGGATGTTTCCCAGGCGAGCTATTGACAAGTAAATCCTAGACGCTCGATCTTGGTTATTTTCGCTTTCGCGGCTGGCAGCAAAGTTCAGAACCATGTTTCTGTGAATAACTCTTGAACCGTAAGTCACAGACGCTCGCTCTTGGCTGCATTCGTTTCAGCTCGTGGCAGCCAGTCTAAAAAACACAATCTTGGACTTCTCTGGATGTTTCCCAGGCGAGCTATTGGCAGCATGTTCAGATCCACTGTTTCTGAGGCTAATTCTTGAACCGTGTCATAGACGCTCGATCTTGGCGGCATTCGTCTCAGCGCCTGGCAATTAGTATAGAAGCACTGTTTCCCACTGTTTCTGAGGCTAATTCTTGAACCGTAAGTCATAGACGCTAGATCTTGGCGGCTTTCCTCTCAGCGCCTGGCAATTAGTATAGAAGCACTGTCTTTGACTTCTCTGGATGTTTCCCAGGCGAGCTATTGACAAATAAATCCTAGACGCTCGATCTTGGTTATTTTCGCTTTCGCGGCTGGCAGCAAAGTTCAGAACCATGTTTCTGTGAATAACTTTTGAACCGTAAGTCACATACGCTCGCTCTTGGCTGCATTCGTTTCAGCTCGTGACAGCCAGTCTAAAAAACACTATCTTGGACTTCTCTGGATGTTTCCCAGGCGAGCTATTGGCAGCATGTTCAGAACCACTGTTTCTGAGGCTAATTCTTGAACCGTAAGTCATAGACGCTCGATCTTGGCGGCATTCGTCTCAGCGCCTGGCAATTAGTATAGAAGCACTGTTTCCCACTGTTTCTGAGGCTAATTATTGAACCGTAAGTCATAGACGCTTGATCTCGGCGGCATTCGTCTCAGCGCCTGGCAATTAGTATAGAAGCACTGTCTTTGACTTCTCTGGATGTGTCCCAGGCGAGCTATTGACAAGTAAATCCTAGACGCTCGATCTTGGTTATTTTCAATTTCGCGGCTGGCAGCAAAGTTCAGAACCATGTTTCTGTGAATAACTCTTGAACCGTAAGTCACTGACGCTCGCTCTTGGCTGCATTCGTTTCAGCTCGTGGCAGCCAGTCTAAAAAACACAATCTTGGACTTCTCTGGATGTTTCCCAGGCGAGCTATTGGCAGCATGTTCAGAACCACTGTTTCTGAGGCTAATTCTTGAACCGTAAGTCATAGACGCTCGATCTTGGCGGCATTCGTCTCAGCGCCTGGCAATTAGTATAGAAGCACTGTTTCCCACTGTTTCTGAGGCTAATTCTTGAACCGTAAGTCATAGACGCTAGATCTTGGCGGCATTCGTCTCAGCGCCTGGCAATTAGTATAGAAGCACTGTCTTTGACTTCTCTGGATGTTTCCCAGGCGAGCTATTGACAAGTAAATCCTAGACGCTCGATCTTGGTTATTTTCGCTTTCGCGGCTGGCAGCAAAGTTCAGAACCATGTTTCTGTGAATAACTTTTGAACCGTAAGTCACAGACGCTCGCTCTTGGCTGCATTCTTTTCAGCTCGTGGCAGCCAGTCTAAAATATACTATCTTGGACTTCTCTGGATGTTTCCCAGGCGAGCTATTGGCAGCATGTTCAGAACCACTGTTTCAGAGGCTAATTCTTGAACCGTAAGTCATAGACGCTCGATCTTGGCGGCATTCGTCTCAGCGCCTGGCAATTAGTATAGAAGCACTGTTTCCCACTGTTTCTGAGGCTAATTCTTGAACCGTAAGTCATAGACGCTAGATCTTGGCGGCATTCGTCGCAGCGCCTGGCAATTAGTATAGAAGCACTGTTTCCCACTGTTTCTGAGGCTAATTCTTGAACCGTAAGACATAGACGCTAAATCTTGGCGGCATTCGTCTCAGCGCCTGGAAATTAGTATAGAAGCACTGTCTTTGACTTCTCTGGATGTTTCCCAGGCGAGCTATTGACAAGTAAATCCTAGACGCTCGATCTTGGTTATTTTCGCTTTCGCGGCTGGCAGCAAAGTTCAGAACCATGTTTCTGTGAATAACTCTTGAACCGTAAGTCACAGACGCT
Source organism: Rhinoderma darwinii (assembly GCF_050947455.1). NCBI lineage: Eukaryota > Metazoa > Chordata > Amphibia > Anura > Rhinodermatidae > Rhinoderma > Rhinoderma darwinii. The sequence goes on along the minus strand of NW_027463207.1, from coordinate 18,218 downwards.
CGCTCTTGGCTGCATTCGTTTCAGCTCATGGCAGCCAGTCTAAAAAACACAATCTTGGACTTCTCTGGATGTTTCCCAGGCGAGCTATTGGCAGCATGTTCAGAACCACTGTTTCTGAGGCTAATTCTTGAACCGTAAGTCATAGACGCTCGATCTTGGCGGCATTCGTCTCAGCGCCTGGCAATTAGTATAGAAGCACTGTTTCCCACTGTTTCTGAGGCTAATTCTTGAAGCGTAAGTCATAGACGCTAGATCTTGGCGGCATTCGTCTCAGCGCCTGGCAATTAGTATAGAAGCACTGTCTTTGACTTCTCTGGATGTTTCCCAGGCGAGCTATTGACAAGTAAATCCTAGACGCTCAATCTTGGTTATTTTCGCTTTCGCGGCTGGCAGCAAAGTTCAGAACCATGTTTCTGTGAATAACTCTTGAACCGTAAGTCACAGACGCTCGCTCTTGGCTGCATTCGTTTCAGCTCGTGGCAGCCAGTCTAAAATATACTATCATGGACTTCTCTGGATGTTTCCCAGGCGAGCTATTGGCAGCATGTTCAGAACCACTGTTTCTGAGGCTAATTCTTGAACCGTGTCATAGACGCTCGATCTTGGCGGCATTCGTCTCAGCGCCTGGCAATTAGTATAGAAGCACTGTTTCCCACTGTTTCTGAGGCTAATTCTTGAACCGTAAGTCATAGACGCTAGATCTTGGCGGCTTTCCTCTCAGCGCCTGGCAATTAGTATAGAAGCACTGTCTTTGACTTCTCTGGATGTTTCCCAGGCGAGCTTTTGACAAATAAATCCTAGACGCTCGATCTTGGTTATTTTCGCTTTCGCGGCTGGCAGCAAAGTTCAGAACCATGTTTCTGTGAATAACTTTTGAACCGTAAGTCACAGACGCTCGCTCTTGGCTGCATTCGTTTCAGCTCGTGGCAGCCAGTCTAAAAACACTATCTTGGACTTCTCTGGATGTTTCCCAGGCGAGCTATTGGCAGCATGTTCAGAACCACTGTTACTGAGGCTAATTCTTGAACCGTAAGTCATAGACGCTCGATCTTGGCGGCATTCGTCTCAGCGCCTGGCAATTAGTATAGGAGCACTGTCTTTGACTTCTCTGGATGTTTCCCAGGCGAGCTATTGACAAGTAAATCCTAGACGCTCAATCTTGGTTATTTTCGCTTTCGCGGCTGGCAGCAAAGTTCAGAACCATGTTTCTGTGAATAACTCTTGAACCGTAAGTCACAGACGCTCGCTCTTGGCTGCATTCGTTTCAGCTCGTGGCAGCCAGTCTAAAAAACACTATCCTGGACTTCTCTGGATGTTTCCCAGGCGAGCTATTGGCAGCATGTTCAGAACCACTGTTTCTGAGGCTAATTCTTGAACCGTAAGTCATAGACGCTCGATCTTGGCGGCATTCGTCTCAGCGCCTGGCAATTAGTATAGAAGCACTGTTTCCCACTGTTTCTGAGGCTAATTCTTGAACCGTAAGTCATAGACGCTTGATCTTGGCGGCATTCGTCTCAGCGCCTGGCAATTAGTATAGAAGCACTGTCTTTGACTTCTCTGGATGTTTCCCAGGCGAGCTATTGACAAGTAAATCCTAGACGCTCGATCTTGGTTATTTTCAATTTCGCGGCTGGCAGCAAAGTTCAGAACCATGTTTCTGTGAATAACTCTTGAACCGTAAGTCACTGACGCTCGCTCTTGGCTGCATTCGTTTCAGCTCGTGGCAGCCAGTCTAAAAAACACAATCTTGGACTTCTCTGGATGTTTCCCAGGCGAGCTATTGGCAGCATGTTCAGAACCACTGTTTCTGAGGCTAATTCTTGAACCGTAAGTCATAGACGCTCGATCTTGGCGGCATTCGTCTCAGCGCCTGGCAATTAGTATAGAAGCACTGTTTCCCACTGTTTCTGAGGCTAATTCTTGAACCGTAAGTCATAGACGCTAGATCTTGGCGGCATTCGTCTCAGCGCCTGGCAATTAGTATAGAAGCACTGTCTTTGACTTCTCTGGATGTTTCCCAGGCGAGCTATTGACAAGTAAATCCTAGACGCTCGATCTTGGTTATTTTCGCTTTCGCGGCTGGCAGCAAAGTTCAGAACCATGTTTCTGTGAATAACTTTTGAACCGTAAGTCACAGACGCTCGCTCTTGGCTGCATTCGTTTCAGCTCGTGGCAGCCAGTCTAAAAAACACAATCTTGGACTTCTCTGGATGTTTCCCAGGCGAGCTATTGGCAGCATGTTCAGATCCACTGTTTCTGAGGCTAATTCTTGAACCGTGTCATAGACGCTCGATCTTGGCGGCATTCGTCTCAGCGCCTGGCAATTAGTATAGAAGCACTGTTTCCCACTGTTTCTGAGGCTAATTCTTGAACCGTAAGTCATAGACGCTAGATCTTGGCGGCTTTCCTCTCAGCGCCTGGCAATTAGTATAGAAGCACTGTCTTTGACTTCTCTGGATGTTTCCCAGGCGAGCTTTTGACAAATAAATCCTAGACGCTCGATCTTGGTTATTTTCGCTTTCGCGGCTGGCAGCAAAGTTCAGAACCATGTTTCTGTGAATAACTTTTGAACCGTAAGTCACATACGCTCGCTCTTGGCTGCATTCGTTTCAGCTCGTGACAGCCAGTCTAAAAAACACTATCTTGGACTTCTCTGGATGTTTCCCAGGCGAGCTATTGGCAGCATGTTCAGAACCACTGTTTCTGAGGCTAATTCTTGAACCGTAAGTCATAGACGCCCGATCTTGGCGGCATTCGTCTCAGCGCCTGGCAATTAGTATAGAAGCACTGTTTCCCACTGTTTCTGAGGCTAATTATTGAACCGTAAGTCATAGACGCTTGATCTCGGCGGCATTCGTCTCAGCGCCTGGCAATTAGTATAGAAGCACTGTCTTTGACTTCTCTGGATGTGTCCCAGGCGAGCTATTGACAAGTAAATCCTAGACGCTCGATCTTGGTTATTTTCAATTTCGCGGCTGGCAGCAAAGTTCAGAACCATGTTTCTGTGAATAACTCTTGAACCGTAAGTCACTGACGCTCGCTCTTGGCTGCATTCGTTTCAGCTCGTGGCAGCCAGTCTAAAAAACACAATCTTGGACTTCTCTGGATGTTTCCCAGGCGAGCTATTGGCAGCATGTTCAGAACCACTGTTTCTGAGGCTAATTCTTGAACCGTAAGTCATAGACGCTCGATCTTGGCGGCATTCGTCTCAGCGCCTGGCAATTAGTATAGAAGCACTGTTTCCCACTGTTTCTGAGGCTAATTCTTGAACCGTAAGTCATAGACGCTAGATCTTGGCGGCATTCGTCTCAGCGCCTGGCAATTAGTATAGAAGCACTGTCTTTGACTTCTCTGGATGTTTCCCAGGCGAGCTATTGACAAGTAAATCCTAGACGCTCGATCTTGGTTATTTTCGCTTTCGCGGCTGGCAGCAAAGTTCAGAACCATGTTTCTGTGAATAACTTTTGAACCGTAAGTCACAGACGCTCGCTCTTGGCTGCATTCTTTTCAGCTCGTGGCAGCCAGTCTAAAATATACTATCTTGGACTTCTCTGGATGTTTCCCAGGCGAGCTATTGGCAGCATGTTCAGAACCACTGTTTCAGAGGCTAATTCTTGAACCGTAAGTCATAGACGCTCGATCTTGGCGGCATTCGTCTCAGCGCCTGGCAATTAGTATAGAAGCACTGTTTCCCACTGTTTCTGAGGCTAATTCTTGAACCGTAAGTCATAGACGCTAGATCTTGGCGGCATTCGTCGCAGCGCCTGGCAATTAGTATAGAAGCACTGTTTCCCACTGTTTCTGAGGCTAATTCTTGAACCGTAAGTCATAGACGCTAAATCTTGGCGGCATTCGTCTCAGCGCCTGGAAATTAGTATAGAAGCACTGTCTTTGACTTCTCTGGATGTTTCCCAGGCGAGCTATTGACAAGTAAATCCTAGACGCTCGATCTTGGTTATTTTCGCTTTCGCGGCTGGCAGCAAAGTTCAGAACCATGTTTCTGTGAATAACTCTTGAACCGTAAGTCACAGACGCTCGCTCTTGGCTGCATTCGTTTCAGCTCATGGCAGCCAGTCTAAAAAACACAATCTTGGACTTCTCTGGATGTTTCCCAGGCGAGCTATTGGCAGCATGTTCAGAACCACTGTTTCTGAGGCTAATTCTTGAACCGTAAGTCATAGACGCTCGATCTTGGCGGCATTCGTCTCAGCGCCTGGCAATTAGTATAGAAGCACTGTTTCCCACTGTTTCTGAGGCTAATTCTTGAAGCGTAAGTCATAGACGCTAGATCTTGGCGGCATTCGTCTCAGCGCCTGGCAATTAGTATAGAAGCACTGTCTTTGACTTCTCTGGATGTTTCCCAGGCGAGCTATTGACAAGTAAATCCTAGACGCTCGATCTTGGTTATTTTCGCTTTCGCGGCTGGCAGCAAAGTTCAGAACCATGTTTCTGTGAATAACTCTTGAACCGTAAGTCACAGACGCTCGCTCTTGGCTGCATTCGTTTCAGCTCATGGCAGCCAGTCTAAAAAACACAATCTTGGACTTCTCTGGATGTTTCCCAGGCGAGCTATTGGCAGCATGTTCAGAACCACTGTTTCTGAGGCTAATTCTTGAACCGTAAGTCATAGACGCTCGATCTTGGCGGCATTCGTCTCAGCGCCTGGCAATTAGTATAGAAGCACTGTTTCCCACTGTTTCTGAGGCTAATTCTTGAACCGTAAGTCATAGACGCTAAATCTTGGCGGCATTCGTCTCAGCGCCTGGAAATTAGTATAGAAGCACTGTCTTTGACTTCTCTGGATGTTTCCCAGGCGAGCTATTGACAAGTAAATCCTAGACGCTCGATCTTGGTTATTTTCGCTTTCGCGGCTGGCAGCAAAGTTCAGAACCATGTTTCTGTGAATAACTCTTGAACCGTAAGTCACAGACGCTCGCTCTTGGCTGCATTCGTTTCAGCTCATGGCAGCCAGTCTAAAAAACACAATCTTGGACTTCTCTGGATGTTTCCCAGGCGAGCTATTGGCAGCATGTTCAGAACCACTGTTTCTGAGGCTAATTCTTGAACCGTAAGTCATAGACGCTCGATCTTGGCGGCATTCGTCTCAGCGCCTGGCAATTAGTATAGAAGCACTGTTTCCCACTGTTTCTGAGGCTAATTCTTGAAGCGTAAGTCATAGACGCTAGATCTTGGCGGCATTCGTCTCAGCGCCTGGCAATTAGTATAGAAGCACTGTCTTTGACTTCTCTGGATGTTTCCCAGGCGAGCTATTGACAAGTAAATCCTAGACGCTCAATTTTGGTTATTTTCGCTTTCGCGGCTGGCAGCAAAGTTCAGAACCATGTTTCTGTGAATAACTCTTGAACCGTAAGTCACAGACGCTCGCTCTTGGCTGCATTCGTTTCAGCTCGTGGCAGCCAGTCTAAAATATACTATCTTGGACTTCTCTGGATGTTTCCCAGGCGAGCTATTGGCAGCATGTTCAGAACCACTGTTTCTGAGGCTAATTCTTGAACCGTGTCATAGACGCTCGATCTTGGCGGCATTCGTCTCAGCGCCTGGCAATTAGTATAGAAGCACTGTTTCCCACTGTTTCTGAGGCTAATTCTTGAACCGTAAGTCATAGACGCTAGATCTTGGCGGCTTTCCTCTCAGCGCCTGGCAATTAGTATAGAAGCACTGTCTTTGACTTCTCTGGATGTTTCCCAGGCGAGCTTTTGACAAATAAATCCTAGACGCTCGATCTTGGTTATTTTCGCTTTCGCGGCTGGCAGCAAAGTTCAGAACCATGTTTCTGTGAATAACTTTTGAACCGTAAGTCACAGACGCTCGCTCTTGGCTGCATTCGTTTCAGCTCGTGGCAGCCAGTCTAAAAACACTATCTTGGACTTCTCTGGATGTTTCCCAGGCGAGCTATTGGCAGCATGTTCAGAACCACTGTTACTGAGGCTAATTCTTGAACCGTAAGTCATAGACGCTCGATCTTGGCGGCATTCGTCTCAGCGCCTGGCAATTAGTATAGAAGCACTGTTTCCCACTGTTTCTGAGGCTAATTCTTGAACCGTAAGTCATAGACGCTAGATCTTGGCGGCATTCGTCTCAGCACCTGGCAATTAGTATAGAAGCACTGTCTTTGACTTCTCTGGATGTTTCCCAGGCGAGCTATTGACAAGTAAATCCTAGACGCTCGATCTTGGTTATTTTCGCTTTCGCGGCTGGCAGCAAAGTTCAGAACCATGTTTCTGTGAATAACTCTTGAACCGTAAGTCACTGACGCTCGCTCTTGGCTGCATTCGTTTCAGCTCGTGGCAGCCAATCTAAAAAACACAATCTTGGACTTCTCTGGATGTTTCCCAGGCGAGCTATTGGCAGCATGTTCAGAACCACTGTTTCTGAGGCTAATTCTTGAACCGTAAGTCAGACGCTCGATCTTGGCGGCATTCGTCTCAGCGCCTGGCAATTAGTATAGAAGCACTGTTTCCCACTGTTTCTGAGGCTAATTCTTGAACCGTAAGTCATAGACGCTAGATATTGGCGGCATTCGTCTCAGCGCCTGGCAATTAGTATAGAAGCACTGTCTTTGACTTCTCTGGATGTTTCCCAGGCGAGCTATTGACAAGTAAATCCTAGACGCTCGATCTTGGTTATTTTCGCTTTCGCGGCTGGCAGCAAAGTTCAGAACCATGTTTCTGTGAATAACTTTTGAACCGTAAGTCACAGACGCTCGCTCTTGGCTGCATTCGTTTCAGCTCGTGGCAGCCAGTCTAAAAAACACAATCTTGGACTTCTCTGGATGTTTCCCAGGCGAGCTATTGGCAGCATGTTCAGATCCACTGTTTCTGAGGCTAATTCTTGAACCGTGTCATAGACGCTCGATCTTGGCGGCATTCGTCTCAGCGCCTGGCAATTAGTATAGAAGCACTGTTTCCCACTGTTTCTGAGGCTAATTCTTGAACCGTAAGTCATAGACGCTAGATCTTGGCGGCTTTCCTCTCAGCGCCTGGCAATTAGTATAGAAGCACTGTCTTTGACTTCTCTGGATGTTTCCCAGGCGAGCTATTGACAAGTAAATCCTAGACGCTCGATCTTGGTTATTTTCGCTTTCGCGGCTGGCAGCAAAGTTCAGAACCATGTTTCTGTGAATAACTTTTGAACCGTAAGTCACAGACGCTCGCTCTTGGCTGCATTCTTTTCAGCTCGTGGCAGCCAGTCTAAAATATACTATCTTGGACTTCTCTGGATGTTTCCCAGGCGAGCTATTGGCAGCATGTTCAGAACCACTGTTTCAGAGGCTAATTCTTGAACCGTAAGTCATAGACGCTCGATCTTGGCGGCATTCGTCTCAGCGCCTGGCAATTAGTATAGAAGCACTGTTTCCCACTGTTTCTGAGGCTAATTCTTGAACCGTAAGTCATAGACGCTAGATCTTGGCGGCATTCGTCGCAGCGCCTGGCAATTAGTATAGAAGCACTGTTTCCCACTGTTTCTGAGGCTAATTCTTGAACCGTAAGTCATAGACGCTAAATCTTGGCGGCATTCGTCTCAGCGCCTGGAAATTAGTATAGAAGCACTGTCTTTGACTTCTCTGGATGTTTCCCAGGCGAGCTATTGACAAGTAAATCCTAGACGCTCGATCTTGGTTATTTTCGCTTTCGCGGCTGGCAGCAAAGTTCAGAACCATGTTTCTGTGAATAACTCTTGAACCGTAAGTCACAGACGCTCGCTCTTGGCTGCATTCGTTTCAGCTCGTGGCAGCCAGTCTAAAAAACACAATCTTGGACTTCTCTGGATGTTTCCCAGGCGAGCTATTGGCAGCATGTTCAGATCCACTGTTTCTGAGGCTAATTCTTGAACCGTGTCATAGACGCTCGATCTTGGCGGCATTCGTCTCAGCGCCTGGCAATTAGTATAGAAGCACTGTTTCCCACTGTTTCTGAGGCTAATTCTTGAACCGTAAGTCATAGACGCTAGATCTTGGCGGCTTTCCTCTCAGCGCCTGGCAATTAGTATAGAAGCACTGTCTTTGACTTCTCTGGATGTTTCCCAGGCGAGCTATTGACAAATAAATCCTAGACGCTCGATCTTGGTTATTTTCGCTTTCGCGGCTGGCAGCAAAGTTCAGAACCATGTTTCTGTGAATAACTTTTGAACCGTAAGTCACATACGCTCGCTCTTGGCTGCATTCGTTTCAGCTCGTGACAGCCAGTCTAAAAAACACTATCTTGGACTTCTCTGGATGTTTCCCAGGCGAGCTATTGGCAGCATGTTCAGAACCACTGTTTCTGAGGCTAATTCTTGAACCGTAAGTCATAGACGCTCGATCTTGGCGGCATTCGTCTCAGCGCCTGGCAATTAGTATAGAAGCACTGTTTCCCACTGTTTCTGAGGCTAATTATTGAACCGTAAGTCATAGACGCTTGATCTCGGCGGCATTCGTCTCAGCGCCTGGCAATTAGTATAGAAGCACTGTCTTTGACTTCTCTGGATGTGTCCCAGGCGAGCTATTGACAAGTAAATCCTAGACGCTCGATCTTGGTTATTTTCAATTTCGCGGCTGGCAGCAAAGTTCAGAACCATGTTTCTGTGAATAACTCTTGAACCGTAAGTCACTGACGCTCGCTCTTGGCTGCATTCGTTTCAGCTCGTGGCAGCCAGTCTAAAAAACACAATCTTGGACTTCTCTGGATGTTTCCCAGGCGAGCTATTGGCAGCATGTTCAGAACCACTGTTTCTGAGGCTAATTCTTGAACCGTAAGTCATAGACGCTCGATCTTGGCGGCATTCGTCTCAGCGCCTGGCAATTAGTATAGAAGCACTGTTTCCCACTGTTTCTGAGGCTAATTCTTGAACCGTAAGTCATAGACGCTAGATCTTGGCGGCATTCGTCTCAGCGCCTGGCAATTAGTATAGAAGCACTGTCTTTGACTTCTCTGGATGTTTCCCAGGCGAGCTATTGACAAGTAAATCCTAGACGCTCGATCTTGGTTATTTTCGCTTTCGCGGCTGGCAGCAAAGTTCAGAACCATGTTTCTGTGAATAACTTTTGAACCGTAAGTCACAGACGCTCGCTCTTGGCTGCATTCTTTTCAGCTCGTGGCAGCCAGTCTAAAATATACTATCTTGGACTTCTCTGGATGTTTCCCAGGCGAGCTATTGGCAGCATGTTCAGAACCACTGTTTCAGAGGCTAATTCTTGAACCGTAAGTCATAGACGCTCGATCTTGGCGGCATTCGTCTCAGCGCCTGGCAATTAGTATAGAAGCACTGTTTCCCACTGTTTCTGAGGCTAATTCTTGAACCGTAAGTCATAGACGCTAGATCTTGGCGGCATTCGTCGCAGCGCCTGGCAATTAGTATAGAAGCACTGTTTCCCACTGTTTCTGAGGCTAATTCTTGAACCGTAAGACATAGACGCTAAATCTTGGCGGCATTCGTCTCAGCGCCTGGAAATTAGTATAGAAGCACTGTCTTTGACTTCTCTGGATGTTTCCCAGGCGAGCTATTGACAAGTAAATCCTAGACGCTCGATCTTGGTTATTTTCGCTTTCGCGGCTGGCAGCAAAGTTCAGAACCATGTTTCTGTGAATAACTCTTGAACCGTAAGTCACAGACGCTCGCTCTTGGCTGCATTCGTTTCAGCTCATGGCAGCCAGTCTAAAAAACACAATCTTGGACTTCTCTGGATGTTTCCCAGGCGAGCTATTGGCAGCATGTTCAGAACCACTGTTTCTGAGGCTAATTCTTGAACCGTAAGTCATAGACGCTCGATCTTGGCGGCATTCGTCTCAGCGCCTGGCAATTAGTATAGAAGCACTGTTTCCCACTGTTTCTGAGGCTAATTCTTGAAGCGTAAGTCATAGACGCTAGATCTTGGCGCCATTCGTCTCAGCGCCTGGCAATTAGTATAGAAGCACTGTCTTTGACTTCTCTGGATGTTTCCCAGGCGAGCTATTGACAAGTAAATCCTAGACGCTCAATCTTGGTTATTTTCGCTTTCGCGGCTGGCAGCAAAGTTCAGAACCATGTTTCTGTGAATAACTCTTGAACCGTAAGTCACAGACGCTCGCTCTTGGCTGCATTCGTTTCAGCTCGTGGCAGCCAGTCTAAAATATACTATCATGGACTTCTCTGGATGTTTCCCAGGCGAGCTATTGGCAGCATGTTCAGAACCACTGTTTCTGAGGCTAATTCTTGAACCGTGTCATAGACGCTCGATCTTGGCGGCATTCGTCTCAGCGCCTGGCAATTAGTATAGAAGCACTGTTTCCCACTGTTTCTGAGGCTAATTCTTGAACCGTAAGTCATAGACGCTAGATCTTGGCGGCTTTCCTCTCAGCGCCTGGCAATTAGTATAGAAGCACTGTCTTTGACTTCTCTGGATGTTTCCCAGGCGAGCTTTTGACAAATAAATCCTAGACGCTCGATCTTGGTTATTTTCGCTTTCGCGGCTGGCAGCAAAGTTCAGAACCATGTTTCTGTGAATAACTTTTGAACCGTAAGTCACAGACGCTCGCTCTTGGCTGCATTCGTTTCAGCTCGTGGCAGCCAGTCTAAAAACACTATCTTGGACTTCTCTGGATGTTTCCCAGGCGAGCTATTGGCAGCATGTTCAGAACCACTGTTACTGAGGCTAATTCTTGAACCGTAAGTCATAGACGCTCGATCTTGGCGGCATTCGTCTCAGCGCCTGGCAATTAGTATAGAAGCACTGTTTCCCACTGTTTCTGAGGCTAATTCTTGAACCGTAAGTCATAGACGCTAGATCTTGGCGGCATTCGTCTCAGCACCTGGCAATTAGTATAGAAGCACTGTCTTTGACTTCTCTGGATGTTTCCCAGGCGAGCTATTGACAAGTAAATCCTAGACGCTCGATCTTGGTTATTTTCGCTTTCGCGGCTGGCAGCAAAGTTCAGAACCATGTTTCTGTGAATAACTCTTGAACCGTAAGTCACTGACGCTCGCTCTTGGCTGCATTCGTTTCAGCTCGTGGCAGCCAATCTAAAAAACACAATCTTGGACTTCTCTGGATGTTTCCCAGGCGAGCTATTGGCAGCATGTTCAGAACCACTGTTTCTGAGGCTAATTCTTGAACCGTAAGTCAGACGCTCGATCTTGGCGGCATTCGTCTCAGCGCCTGGCAATTAGTATAGAAGCACTGTTTCCCACTGTTTCTGAGGCTAATTCTTGAACCGTAAGTCATAGACGCTAGATCTTGGCGGCATTCGTCTCAGCACCTGGCAATTAGTATAGAAGCACTGTCTTTGACTTCTCTGGATGTTTCCCAGGCGAGCTATTGACAAGTAAATCCTAGACGCTCGATCTTGGTTATTTTCGCTTTCGCGGCTGGCAGCAAAGTTCAGAACCATGTTTCTGTGAATAACTCTTGAACCGTAAGTCACTGACGCTCGCTCTTGGCTGCATTCGTTTCAGCTCGTGGCAGCCAGTCTAAAAAACACAATCTTGGACTTCTCTGGATGTTTCCCAGGCGAGCTATTTGCAGCATGTTCAGAACCACTGTTTCTGAGGCTAATTCTTGAACCGTAAGTCATAGACGCTCGATCTTGGCGGCATTCGTCTCAGCGCCTGGCAATTAGTATAGAAGCACTGTTTCCCACTGTTACTGAGGCTAATTCTTGAACCGTAAGTCATAGACGCTCGATCTTGGCGGCATTCGTCTCAGCGCCTGGCAATTAGTATAGAAGCACTGTTTCCCACTGTTTCTGAGGCTAATTCTTGAACCGTAAGTCATAGACGCTAGATCTTGGCGGCATTCGTCTCAGCACCTGGCAATTAGTATAGAAGCACTGTCTTTGACTTCTCTGGATGTTTCCCAGGCGAGCTATTGACAAGTAAATCCTAGACGCTCGATCTTGGTTATTTTCGCTTTCGCGGCTGGCAGCAAAGTTCAGAACCATGTTTCTGTGAATAACTCTTGAACCGTAAGTCACTGACGCTCGCTCTTGGCTGCATTCGTTTCAGCTCGTGGCAGCCAGTCTAAAAAACACAATCTTGGACTTCTCTGGATGTTTCCCAGGCGAGCTATTGGCAGCATGTTCAGAACCACTGTTTCTGAGGCTAATTCTTGAACCGTAAGTCATAGACGCTCGATCTTGGCGGCATTCGTCTCAGCGCCTGGCAATTAGTATAGAAGCACTGTTTCCCACTGTTTCTGAGGCTAATTCTTGAACCGTAAGTCATAGACGCTCGATCTTGGCGGCATTCGTCTCAGCGCCTGGCAATTAGTATAGAAGCACTGTCTTTGACTTCTCTGGATGTTTCCCAGGCGAGCTATTGACAAGTAAATCCTAGACGCTCGATCTTGGTTATTTTCGCTTTCGCGGCTGGCAGCAAAGTTCAGAACCATGTTTCTGTGAATAACTCTTGAACCGTAAGTCACAGACGCTCGCTCTTGGCTGCATTCGTTTCAGCTCGTGGCAGCCAGTCTAAAATATACTATCATGGACTTCTCTGGATGTTTCCCAGGCGAGCTATTGGCAGCATGTTCAGAACCACTGTTTCTGAGGCTAATTCTTGAACCGTGTCATAGACGCTCGATCTTGGCGGCATTCGTCTCAGCGCCTGGCAATTAGTATAGAAGCACTGTTTCCCACTGTTTCTGAGGCTAATTCTTGAACCGTAAGTCATAGACGCTAGATCTTGGCGGCTTTCCTCTCAGCGCCTGGCAATTAGTATAGAAGCACTGTCTTTGACTTCTCTGGATGTTTCCCAGGCGAGCTTTTGACAAATAAATCCTAGACGCTCGATCTTGGTTATTTTCGCTTTCGCGGCTGGCAGCAAAGTTCAGAACCATGTTTCTGTGAATAACTTTTGAACCGTAAGTCACAGACGCTCGCTCTTGGCTGCATTCGTTTCAGCTCGTGGCAGCCAGTCTAAAAACACTATCTTGGACTTCTCTGGATGTTTCCCAGGCGAGCTATTGGCAGCATGTTCAGAACCACTGTTACTGAGGCTAATTCTTGAACCGTAAGTCATAGACGCTCGATCTTGGCGGCATTCGTCTCAGCGCCTGGCAATTAGTATAGAAGCACTGTTTCCCACTGTTTCTGAGGCTAATTCTTGAACCGTAAGTCATAGACGCTAGATCTTGGCGGCATTCGTCTCAGCACCTGGCAATTAGTATAGAAGCACTGTCTTTGACTTCTCTGGATGTTTCCCAGGCGAGCTATTGACAAGTAAATCCTAGACGCTCGATCTTGGTTATTTTCGCTTTCGCGGCTGGCAGCAAAGTTCAGAACCATGTTTCTGTGAATAACTCTTGAACCGTAAGTCACTGACGCTCGCTCTTGGCTGCATTCGTTTCAGCTCGTGGCAGCCAATCTAAAAAACACAATCTTGGACTTCTCTGGATGTTTCCCAGGCGAGCTATTGGCAGCATGTTCAGAACCACTGTTTCTGAGGCTAATTCTTGAACCGTAAGTCAGACGCTCGATCTTGGCGGCATTCGTCTCAGCGCCTGGCAATTAGTATAGAAGCACTGTTTCCCACTGTTTCTGAGGCTAATTCTTGAACCGTAAGTCATAGACGCTAGATCTTGGCGGCATTCGTCTCAGCACCTGGCAATTAGTATAGAAGCACTGTCTTTGACTTCTCTGGATGTTTCCCAGGCGAGCTATTGACAAGTAAATCCTAGACGCTCGATCTTGGTTATTTTCGCTTTCGCGGCTGGCAGCAAAGTTCAGAACCATGTTTCTGTGAATAACTCTTGAACCGTAAGTCACTGACGCTCGCTCTTGGCTGCATTCGTTTCAGCTCGTGGCAGCCAGTCTAAAAAACACAATCTTGGACTTCTCTGGATGTTTCCCAGGCGAGCTATTTGCAGCATGTTCAGAACCACTGTTTCTGAGGCTAATTCTTGAACCGTAAGTCATAGACGCTCGATCTTGGCGGCATTCGTCTCAGCGCCTGGCAATTAGTATAGAAGCACTGTTTCCCACTGTTACTGAGGCTAATTCTTGAACCGTAAGTCATAGACGCTCGATCTTGGCGGCATTCGTCTCAGCGCCTGGCAATTAGTATAGAAGCACTGTTTCCCACTGTTTCTGAGGCTAATTCTTGAACCGTAAGTCATAGACGCTAGATCTTGGCGGCATTCGTCTCAGCACCTGGCAATTAGTATAGAAGCACTGTCTTTGACTTCTCTGGATGTTTCCCAGGCGAGCTATTGACAAGTAAATCCTAGACGCTCGATCTTGGTTATTTTCGCTTTCGCGGCTGGCAGCAAAGTTCAGAACCATGTTTCTGTGAATAACTCTTGAACCGTAAGTCACTGACGCTCGCTCTTGGCTGCATTCGTTTCAGCTCGTGGCAGCCAGTCTAAAAAACACAATCTTGGACTTCTCTGGATGTTTCCCAGGCGAGCTATTGGCAGCATGTTCAGAACCACTGTTTCTGAGGCTAATTCTTGAACCGTAAGTCATAGACGCTCGATCTTGGCGGCATTCGTCTCAGCGCCTGGCAATTAGTATAGAAGCACTGTTTCCCACTGTTTCTGAGGCTAATTCTTGAACCGTAAGTCATAGACGCTCGATCTTGGCGGCATTCGTCTCAGCGCCTGGCAATTAGTATAGAAGCACTGTCTTTGACTTCTCTGGATGTTTCCCAGGCGAGCTATTGACAAGTAAATCCTAGACGCTCGATCTTGGTTATTTTCGCTTTCGCGGCTGGCAGCAAAGTTCAGAACCATGTTTCTGTGAATAACTCTTGAACCGTAAGTCACAGACGCTCGCTCTTGGCTGCATTCGTTTCTGCTCGTGGCAGCCAGTCTAAAAAACACAATCTTGGACTTCTCTGGATGTTTCCCATGCGAGCTATTGGCAGCATGTTCAGAACCACTGTTTCTGAGGCTAATTCTTGAACCGTAAGTCATAGACGCTCGATCTTGGCGGCATTCGTCTCAGCGCCTGGCAATTAGTATAGAAGCACTGTTTCCCACTGTTTCTGAGGCTAATTCTTGAACCGTAAGTCATAGACGCTAGATCTTGGCGGCATTCGTCGCAGCGCCTGGCAATTAGTATGGAAGCACTGTCTTTGACTTCTCTGGATGTTTCCCAGGCGAGCTATTGACAAGTAAATCCTAGACGCTCGATCTTGGTTATTTTCCAACCATGGCGAGCTATTGGCAGCATGTTCAGAACCACTGTTTCTGAGGCTAATTCTTGAACCGTAAGTCATAGACGCTAAATCTTGGCGGCATTCGTCTCAGCGCCTGGAAATTAGTATAGAAGCACTGTCTTTGACTTCTCTGGATGTTTCCCAGGCGAGCTATTGACAAGTAAATCCTAGACGCTCGATCTTGGTTACATAGTTACATAGTTACATAGTTAGTACGGCTGAAAAAAGACACATGTCCATCAAGTTCAACCAAGGGAAGGGAAAAGGGAAGGAAAAATTTCTACACATAGGAGCTAATATTTTTTTGTTCTAGGAAATTATCTAACCCTTTTTTAAAGCCATCTACTGTCCCTGCTGTGACCAGCTCCTGCGGTAGGCTATTCCATAAATTCACAGTTCTCACTGTAAAGAAGCCTTGTCGCCTCTGCAGCTTGAACCTTTTTTTCTCCAGACGGAGGGAGTGCCCCCTTGTTTTTTGAGGGGGTTTTACAAGGAACAGGATTTCACCATATTTTTTGTATGTGCCATTAATATATTTATATAAGTTAATCATGTCCCCCCTTAGTCTTCTTTTTTCAAGGCTAAATAGGTTTAATTCTTTCAATCTTTCCTCATAACTTAAATTCTCCATGCCCCTTATTAGCTTCGTTGCTCTTCTTTGTATTTTTTCCAACTCCAGGGCATCCTTTCTATGAACTGGAGCCCAGAACTGAACTGCATATTCTAGATGAGGCCTCACTAATGCTTTGTAAAGTGGCAATATTACATCTCTGTCCCGCGAGTCCATGCCTCTTTTAATACACGACAATATCTTGCTGGCCTTTGAAGCAGCTGATTGACACTGCATGCTGTTATTGAGTTTATGATTTACAAGTACACCCAGATCCTTCTCAACAAGTGAATCCGCCAGTGTTATTTTCGCTTTCGCGGCTGGCAGCAAAGTTCAGAACCATGTTTCTGTGAATAACTCTTGAACCGTAAGTCACAGACGCTCGCTCTTGGCTGCATTCGTTTCAGCTCGTGGCAGCCAGTCTAAAAAACACAATCTTGGACTTCTCTGGATGTTTCCCAGGCGAGCTATTGGCAGCATGTTCAGAACCACTGTTTCTGAGGCTAATTCTTGAACCGTAAGTCATAGACGCTCGATCTTGGCGGCATTCGTCTCAGCGCCTGGCAATTAGTATAGACGCACTGTTTCCCACTGTTTCTGAGGCTAATTCTTGAACCGTAAGTCATAGACGCTAGATCTTGGCGGCATTCTTCGCAGCGCCTGGCAATTAGTATAGAAGCACTGTCTTTGACTTCTCTGGATGTTTCCCAGGCGAGCTATTGACAAGTAAATCCTAGACGCTCGATCTTGGTTATTTTCGCTTTCGCGGCTGGCAGCAAAGTTCAGAACCATGTTTCTGTGAATAACTCTTGAACCGTAAGTCACAGACGCTCGCTCTTGGCTGCATTCGTTTCAGCTCGTGGCAGCCAGTCTAAAATATACTATCTTGGACTTCTCTGGATGTTTCCCAGGCGAGCTATTGGCAGCATGTTCAGAACCACTGTTTCTGAGGCTAATTCTTGAACCGTGTCATAGACGCTCGATCTTGGCGGCATTCGTCTCAGCGCCTGGCAATTAGTATAGAAGCACTGTTTCCCACTGTTTCTGAGGCTAATTCTTGAACCGTAAGTCATAGACGCTAGATCTTGGCGGCTTTCCTCTCAGCGCCTGGCAATTAGTATAGAAGCACTGTCTTTGACTTCTCTGGATGTTTCCCAGGCGAGCTTTTGACAAATAAATCCTAGACGCTCGATCTTGGTTATTTTCGCTTTCGCGGCTGGCAGCAAAGTTCAGAACCATGTTTCTGTGAATAACTTTTGAACCGTAAGTCACAGACGCTCGCTCTTGGCTGCATTCGTTTCAGCTCGTGGCAGCCAGTCTAAAAACACTATCTTGGACTTCTCTGGATGTTTCCCAGGCGAGCTATTGACAAGTAAATCCTAGACGCTCGATCTTGGTTATTTTCAATTTCGCGGCTGGCAGCAAAGTTCAGAACCATGTTTCTGTGAATAACTCTTGAACCGTAAGTCACTGACGCTCGCTCTTGGCTGCATTCGTTTCAGCTCGTGGCAGCCAGTCTAAAAAACACAATCTTGGACTTCTCTGGATGTTTCCCAGGCGAGCTATTGGCAGCATGTTCAGAACCACTGTTTCTGAGGCTAATTCTTGAACCGTAAGTCATAGACGCTCGATCTTGGCGGCATTCGTCTCAGCGCCTGGCAATTAGTATAGAAGCACTGTTTCCCACTGTTTCTGAGGCTAATTCTTGAACCGTAAGTCATAGACGCTAGATCTTGGCGGCATTCGTCTCAGCGCCTGGCAATTAGTATAGAAGCACTGTCTTTGACTTCTCTGGATGTTTCCCAGGCGAGCTATTGACAAGTAAATCCTAGACGCTCGATCTTGGTTATTTTCGCTTTCGCGGCTGGCAGCAAAGTTCAGAACCATGTTTCTGTGAATAACTTTTGAACCGTAAGTCACAGACGCTCGCTCTTGGCTGCATTCGTTTCAGCTCGTGGCAGCCAGTCTAAAATATACTATCTTGGACTTCTCTGGATGTTTCCCAGGCGAGCTATTGGCAGCATGTTCAGAACCACTGTTTCTGAGGCTAATTCTTGAACCGTGTCATAGACGCTCGATCTTGGCGGCATTCGTCTCAGCGCCTGGCAATTAGTATAGAAGCACTGTTTCCCACTGTTTCTGAGGCTAATTCTTGAACCGTAAGTCATAGACGCTAGATCTTGGCGGCTTTCCTCTCAGCGCCTGGCAATTAGTATAGAAGAACTGTCTTTGACTTCTCTGGATGTTTCCCAGGCGAGCTTTTGACAAGTAAATCCTAGACGCTCGCTCTTGGTTGTATTCGATTTCAGCTCGCTGGCAGCAAAGTCTCAGAACCATGTTTCTGTGGATTACTCCTGAATCGTAAGTCCTAGGCGATCGAAATTGGCAGCATAGTTCAGAACCATGTTTCTGTGAATAACTCCTGAACCGTAAGTCCTAGACGCTCGCTCTTGGCTGCATTCGATTCAGCTCGTGG
>NW_027463206.1:0-31538 GCF_050947455.1 Rhinoderma darwinii | reverse complement strand
TACGGTTCAGGAGTTATTCACAGAAACATGGTTTTTTTACTGCCAGCCGCGAAAGCGAAAATAACCAAGATCGAGCGTCTAGGATTTACTTGTCAATAACTCGCCTGGGAAACATCCAGAGAAGTCAAACACAGTGCTCCTATACTAATTGCCAGGCGCTGAGACGAATGCCGCCAAGATCGAGCGTCTAGGACTTACGGTTCAGGAGTTATTCACAGAAACATGGTTCTGAACATGCTGCCAATTGCTCGCCTGGGAAACATGCAGAGAAGTCCAAGATAGTGTTTTTTAGACTGGCTGCCACGAGCTGAATCGAATGCAGCCAAGAGCGAGCGTCTAGGACTTACGGTTCAGGAGTTATTCACAGAAACATGGTTCTGAACATGCTGCCAATTGCTCGCCTGGGAAACATGCAGAGAAGTCCAAGATAGTGTTTTTTAGACTGGCTGCCACGAGCTGAATCGAATGCAGCCAAGAGCGAGCGTCTAGGACTTACGGTTCAGGAGTTATTCACAGAAACATGGTTCTTTTACTGCCAGCCGCGAAAGCGAAAATAACCAAGATCGAGCGTCTAGGATTTACTTGTCAATAACTCGCCTGGGAAACATCCAGAGAAGTCAAACACAGTGCTCCTATACTAATTGCGTGGCGCTGAGACGAATGCCGCCAAGATCGAGCGTCTAGGACTTACGGTTCAAGAATTAGCTTTAGAAACATTTGCCTTAGGAACATGCAGAGAAGTCCAAGATAGTGTTTTTTAGACTGGCTGCCACGAGCTGAATCGAATGCAGCCAAGAGCGAGCGTCTAGGACTTACGGTTCAGGAGTTATTCACAGAAACATGGTTCTGAACATGCTGCCAATTGCTCGCCTGGGAAACATGCAGAGAAGTCCAAGATAGTGTTTTTTAGACTGGCTGCCACGAGCTGAATCGAATGCAGCCAAGAGCGAGCGTCTAGGACTTACGGTTCAGGAGTTATTCACAGAAACATGGTTCTGAACATGCTGCCAATTGCTCGCCTGGGAAACATGCAGAGAAGTCCGAGATAGTGTTTTTTAGACTGGCTGCCACGAGCTGAATCGAATGCAGCCAAGAGCGAGCGTCTAGGACTTACGGTTCAGGAGTTATTCACAGAAACATGGTTCTGAACATGCTGCCAATTTCTCGCCTGGGAAACATGCAGAGAAGTCCAAGATAGTGTTTTTTAGACTGGCTGCCACGAGCTGAATCGAATGCAGCCAAGAGCGAGCGTCTAGGACTTACGGTTCAGGAGTTATTCACAGAAACATGGTTCTTTTACTGCCAGCCGCGAAAGCGAAAATAACCAAGATCGAGCGTCTAGGATTTACTTGTCAATAACTCGCCTGGGAAACATCCAGAGAAGTCAAACACAGTGCTCCTATACTAATTGCGTGGCGCTGAGACGAATGCCGCCAAGATCGAGCGTCTAGGACTTACGGTTCAAGAATTAGCTTTAGAAACATTTGCCTTAGGAACATGCAGAGAAGTCCAAGATAGTGTTTTTTAGACTGGCTGCCACGAGCTGAATCGAATGCAGCCAAGAGCGAGCGTCTAGGACTTACGGTTCAGGAGTTATTCACAGAAACATGGTTCTGAACATGCTGCCAATTGCTCGCCTGGGAAACATGCAGAGAAGTCCAAGATAGTGTTTTTTAGACTGGCTGCCACGAGCTGAATCGAATGCAGCCAAGAGCGAGCGTCTAGGACTTACGGTTCAGGAGTTATTCACAGAAACATGGTTCTGAACATGCTGCCAATTGCTCGCCTGGGAAACATGCAGAGAAGTCCGAGATAGTGTTTTTTAGACTGGCTGCCACGAGCTGAATCGAATGCAGCCAAGAGCGAGCGTCTAGGACTTACGGTTCAGGAGTTATTCACAGAAACATGGTTCTGAACATGCTGCCAATTTCTCGCCTGGGAAACATGCAGAGAAGTCCAAGATAGTGTTTTTTAGACTGGCTGCCACGAGCTGAATCGAATGCAGCCAAGAGCGAGCGTCTAGGACTTACGGTTCAGGAGTTATTCACAGAAACATGGTTCTTTTACTGCCAGCCGCGAAAGCGAAAATAACCAAGATCGAGCGTCTAGGATTTACTTGTCAATAACTCGCCTGGGAAACATCCAGAGAAGTCAAACACAGTGCTCCTATACTAATTGCGTGGCGCTGAGACGAATGCCGCCAAGATCGAGCGTCTAGGACTTACGGTTCAAGAATTAGCTTTAGAAACATTTGCCTTAGGAACATGCAGAGAAGTCCAAGATAGTGTTTTTTAGACTGGCTGCCACGAGCTGAATCGAATGCAGCCAAGAGCGAGCGTCTAGGACTTACGGTTCAGGAGTTATTCACAGAAACATGGTTCTGAACATGCTGCCAATTGCTCGCCTGGGAAACATGCAGAGAAGTCCAAGATAGAGTTTTTTAGACTGGCTGCCACGAGCTGAATCGAATGCAGCCAAGAGCGAGCGTCTAGGACTTACGGTTCAGGAGTTATTCACAGAAACATGGTTCTTTTACTGCCAGCCGCGAAAGCGAAAATAACCAAGATCGAGCGTCTAGGATTTACTTGTCAATAACTCGCCTGGGAAACATCCAGAGAAGTCAAACACAGTGCTCCTATACTAATTGCGTGGCGCTGAGACGAATGCCGCCAAGATCGAGCGTCTAGGACTTACGGTTCAAGAATTAGCTTTAGAAACATTTGCCTTAGGAACATGCAGAGAAGTCCAAGATAGTGTTTTTTAGACTGGCTGCCACGAGCTGAATCGAATGCAGCCAAGAGCGAGCGTCTAGGACTTACGGTTCAGGAGTTATTCACAGAAACATGGTTCTGAACATGCTGCCAATTGCTCGCCTGGGAAACATGCAGAGAAGTCCAAGATAGAGTTTTTTAGACTGGCTGCCACGAGCTGAATCGAATGCAGCCAAGAGCGAGCGTCTAGGACTTACGGTTCAGGAGTTATTCACAGAAACATGGTTCTGAACATGCTGCCAATTGCTCGCCTGGGAAACATGCAGAGAAGTCCAAGATAGTGTTTTTTAGACTGGCTGCCACGAGCTGAATCGAATGCAGCCAAGAGCGAGCGTCTAGGACTTACGGTTCAGGAGTTATTCACAGAAATATGGTTCTGAACATGCTGCCAATTGCTCGCCTGGGAAACATGCAGAGAAGTCCGAGATAGTGTTTTTTAGACTGGCTGCCACGAGCTGAATCGAATGCAGCCAAGAGCGAGCGTCTAGGACTTACGGTTCAGGAGTTATTCACAGAAACATGGTTCTGAACATGCTGCCAATTTCTCGCCTGGGAAACATGCAGAGAAGTCCAAGATAGTGTTTTTTAGACTGGCTGCCACGAGCTGAATCGAATGCAGCCAAGAGCGAGCGTCTAGGACTTACGGTTCAGGAGTTATTCACAGAAACATGGTTCTTTTACTGCCAGCCGCGAAAGCGAAAATAACCAAGATCGAGCGTCTAGGATTTACTTGTCAATAACTCGCCTGGGAAACATCCAGAGAAGTCAAACACAGTGCTCCTATACTAATTGCGTGGCGCTGAGACGAATGCCGCCAAGATCGAGCGTCTAGGACTTACGGTTCAAGAATTAGCTTTAGAAACATTTGCCTTAGGAACATGCAGAGAAGTCCAAGATAGTGTTTTTTAGACTGGCTGCCACGAGCTGAATCGAATGCAGCCAAGAGCGAGCGTCTAGGACTTACGGTTCAGGAGTTATTCACAGAAACATGGTTCTGAACATGCTGCCAATTGCTCGCCTGGGAAACATGCAGAGAAGTCCAAGATAGTGTTTTTTAGACTGGCTGCCACGAGCTGAATCGAATGCAGCCAAGAGCGAGCGTCTAGGACTTACGGTTCAGGAGTTATTCACAGAAACATGGTTCTGAACATGCTGCCAATTTCTCGCCTGGGAAACATGCAGAGAAGTCCAAGATAGTGTTTTTTAGACTGGCTGCCACGAGCTGAATCGAATGCAGCCAAGAGCGAGCGTCTAGGACTTACGGTTCAGGAGTTATTCACAGAAATATGGTTCTGAACATGCTGCCAATTGCTCGCCTGGGAAACATGCAGAGAAGTCCGAGATAGTGTTTTTTAGACTGGCTGCCACGAGCTGAATCGAATGCAGCCAAGAGCGAGCGTCTAGGACTTACGGTTCAGGAGTTATTCACAGAAACATGGTTCTGAACATGCTGCCAATTTCTCGCCTGGGAAACATGCAGAGAAGTCCAAGATAGTGTTTTTTAGACTGGCTGCCACGAGCTGAATCGAATGCAGCCAAGAGCGAGCGTCTAGGACTTACGGTTCAGGAGTTATTCACAGAAACATGGTTCTTTTACTGCCAGCCGCGAAAGCGAAAATAACCAAGATCGAGCGTCTAGGATTTACTTGTCAATAACTCGCCTGGGAAACATCCAGAGAAGTCAAACACAGTGCTCCTATACTAATTGCGTGGCGCTGAGACGAATGCCGCCAAGATCGAGCGTCTAGGACTTACGGTTCAAGAATTAGCTTTAGAAACATTTGCCTTAGGAACATGCAGAGAAGTCCAAGATAGTGTTTTTTAGACTGGCTGCCACGAGCTGAATCGAATGCAGCCAAGAGCGAGCGTCTAGGACTTACGGTTCAGGAGTTATTCACAGAAACATGGTTCTGAACATGCTGCCAATTGCTCGCCTGGGAAACATGCAGAGAAGTCCAAGATAGTGTTTTTTAGACTGGCTGCCACGAGCTGAATCGAATGCAGCCAAGAGCGAGCGTCTAGGACTTACGGTTCAGGAGTTATTCACAGAAACATGGTTCTGAACATGCTGCCAATTGCTCGCCTGGGAAACATGCAGAGAAGTCCAAGATAGTGTTTTTTAGACTGGCTGCCACGAGCTGAATCGAATGCAGCCAAGAGCGAGCGTCTAGGACTTACGGTTCAGGAGTTATTCACAGAAACATGGTTCTGAACATGCTGCCAATTGCTCGCCTGGGAAACAAGCAGAGAAGTCCAAGATAGTGTTTTTTAGACTGGCTGCCACGAGCTGAATCGAATGCAGCCAAGAGCGAGCGTCTAGGACTTACGGTTCAGGAGTTATTCACAGAAACATGGTTCTTTTACTGCCAGCCGCGAAAGCGAAAATAACCAAGATCGAGCGTCTAGGATTTACTTGTCAATAACTCGCCTGGGAAACATCCAGAGAAGTCAAACACAGTGCTCCTATACTAATTGCCTGGCGCTGAGACGAATGCCGCCAAGATCGAGCGTCTAGGACTTACGGTTCAAGAATTAGCTTTAGAAACATTTGCCTTAGGAACATGCAGAGAAGTCCAAGATAGTGTTTTTTAGACTGGCTGCCACGAGCTGAATCGAATGCAGCCAAGAGCGAGCGTCTAGGACTTACGGTTCAGGAGTTATTCACAGAAACATGGTTCTGAACATGCTGCCAATTGCTCGCCTGGGAAACATGCAGAGAAGTCCAAGATAGTGTTTTTTAGACTGGCTGCCACGAGCTGAATCGAATGCAGCCAAGAGCGAGCGTCTAGGACTTACGGTTCAGGAGTTATTCACAGAAACATGGTTCTTTTACTGCCAGCCGCGAAAGCGAAAATAACCAAGATCGAGCGTCTAGGATTTACTTGTCAATAACTCGCCTGGGAAACATCCAGAGAAGTCAAACACAGTGCTCCTATACTAATTGCCTGGCGCTGAGACGAATGCCGCCAAGATCGAGCGTCTAGGACTTACGGTTCAAGAATTAGCTTTAGAAACATTTGCCTTAGGAACATGCAGAGAAGTCCAAGATAGTGTTTTTTAGACTGGCTGCCACGAGCTGAATCGAATGCAGCCAAGAGCGAGCGTCTAGGACTTACGGTTCAGGAGTTATTCACAGAAACATGGTTCTGAACATGCTGCCAATTGCTCGCCTGGGAAACATGCAGAGAAGTCCAAGATAGTGTTTTTTAGACTGGCTGCCACGAGCTGAATCGAATGCAGCCAAGAGCGAGCGTCTAGGACTTACGGTTCAGGAGTTATTCACAGAAACATGGTTCTGAACATGCTGCCAATTGCTCGCCTGGGAAACATGCAGAGAAGTCCAAGATAGTGTTTTTTAGACTGGCTGCCACGAGCTGAATCGAATGCAGCCAAGAGCGAGCGTCTAGGACTTACGGTTCAGGAGTTATTCACAGAAACATGGTTCTGAACATGCTGCCAATTGCTCGCCTGGGAAACATGCAGAGAAGTCCGAGATAGTGTTTTTTAGACTGGCTGCCACGAGCTGAATCGAATGCAGCCAAGAGCGAGCGTCTAGGACTTACGGTTCAGGAGTTATTCACAGAAACATGGTTCTTTTACTGCCAGCCGCGAAAGCGAAAATAACCAAGATCGAGCGTCTAGGATTTACTTGTCAATAACTCGCCTGGGAAACATCCAGAGAAGTCAAACACAGTGCTCCTATACTAATTGCCAGGCGCTGAGACGAATGCCGCCAAGATCGAGCGTCTAGGACTTACGGTTCAGGAGTTATTCACAGAAACATGGTTCTGAACATGCTGCCAATTTCTCGCCTGGGAAACATGCAGAGAAGTCCAAGATAGTGTTTTTTAGACTGGCTGCCACGAGCTGAATCGAATGCAGCCAAGAGCGAGCGTCTAGGACTTACGGTTCAGGAGTTATTCACAGAAACATGGTTCTGAACATGCTGCCAATTTCTCGCCTGGGAAACATGCAGAGAAGTCCAAGATAGTGTTTTTTAGACTGGCTGCCACGAGCTGAATCGAATGCAGCCAAGAGCGAGCGTCTAGGACTTACGGTTCAGGAGTTATTCACAGAAACATGGTTCTTTTACTGCCAGCCGCGAAAGCGAAAATAACCAAGATCGAGCGTCTAGGATTTACTTGTCAATAACTCGCCTGGGAAACATCCAGAGAAGTCAAACACAGTGCTCCTATACTAATTGCCAGGCGCTGAGACGAATGCCGCCAAGATCGAGCGTCTAGGACTTACGGTTCAGGAGTTATTCACAGAAACATGGTTCTGAACATGCTGCCAATTTCTCGCCTGGGAAACATGCAGAGAAGTCCAAGATAGTGTTTTTTAGACTGGCTGCCACGAGCTGAATCGAATGCAGCCAAGAGCGAGCGTCTAGGACTTACGGTTCAGGAGTTATTCACAGAAACATGGTTCTTTTACTGCCAGCCGCGAAAGCGAAAATAACCAAGATCGAGCGTCTAGGATTTACTTGTCAATAACTCGCCTGGGAAACATCCAGAGAAGTCAAACACAGTGCTCCTATACTAATTGCCAGGCGCTGAGACGAATGCCGCCAAGATCGAGCGTCTAGGACTTACGGTTCAGGAGTTATTCACAGAAACATGGTTCTGAACATGCTGCCAATTTCTCGCCTGGGAAACATGCAGAGAAGTCCAAGATAGTGTTTTTTAGACTGGCTGCCACGAGCTGAATCGAATGCAGCCAAGAGCGAGCGTCTAGGACTTACGGTTCAGGAGTTATTCACAGAAACATGGTTCTTTTACTGCCAGCCGCGAAAGCGAAAATAACCAAGATCGAGCGTCTAGGATTTACTTGTCAATAACTCGCCTGGGAAACATCCAGAGAAGTCAAACACAGTGCTCCTATACTAATTGCCAGGCGCTGAGACGAATGCCGCCAAGATCGAGCGTCTAGGACTTACGGTTCAGGAGTTATTCACAGAAACATGGTTCTGAACATGCTGCCAATTTCTCGCCTGGGAAACATGCAGAGAAGTCCAAGATAGTGTTTTTTAGACTGGCTGCCACGAGCTGAATCGAATGCAGCCAAGAGCGAGCGTCTAGGACTTACGGTTCAGGAGTTATTCACAGAAACATGGTTCTGAACATGCTGCCAATTGCTCGCCTGGGAAACATGCAGAGAAGTCCAAGATAGTGTTTTTTAGACTGGCTGCCACGAGCTGAATCGAATGCAGCCAAGAGCGAGCGTCTAGGACTTACGGTTCAGGAGTTATTCACAGAAACATGGTTCTGAACATGCTGCCAATTTCTCGCCTGGGAAACATGCAGAGAAGTCCAAGATAGTGTTTTTTAGACTGGCTGCCACGAGCTGAATCGAATGCAGCCAAGAGCGAGCGTCTAGGACTTACGGTTCAGGAGTTATTCACAGAAACATGGTTCTTTTACTGCCAGCCGCGAAAGCGAAAATAACCAAGATCGAGCGTCTAGGATTTACTTGTCAATAACTCGCCTGGGAAACATCCAGAGAAGTCAAACACAGTGCTCCTATACTAATTGCCAGGCGCTGAGACGAATGCCGCCAAGATCGAGCGTCTAGGACTTACGGTTCAGGAGTTATTCACAGAAACATGGTTCTGAACATGCTGCCAATTTCTCGCCTGGGAAACATGCAGAGAAGTCCAAGATAGTGTTTTTTAGACTGGCTGCCACGAGCTGAATCGAATGCAGCCAAGAGCGAGCGTCTAGGACTTACGGTTCAGGAGTTATTCACAGAAACATGGTTCTGAACATGCTGCCAATTGCTCGCCTGGGAAACATGCAGAGAAGTCCGAGATAGTGTTTTTTAGACTGGCTGCCACGAGCTGAATCGAATGCAGCCAAGAGCGAGCGTCTAGGACTTACGGTTCAGGAGTTATTCACAGAAACATGGTTCTGAACATGCTGCCAATTGCTCGCCTGGGAAACATGCAGAGATGTCCAAGATAGTGTTTTTTAGACTGGCTGCCACGAGCTGAATCGAATGCAGCCAAGAGCGAGCGTCTAGGACTTACGGTTCAGGAGTTATTCACAGAAACATGGTTCTTTTACTGCCAGCCGCGAAAGCGAAAATAACCAAGATCGAGCGTCTAGGATTTACTTGTCAATAACTCGCCTGGGAAACATCCAGAGAAGTCAAACACAGTGCTCCTATACTAATTGCCAGGCGCTGAGACGAATGCCGCCAAGATCGAGCGTCTAGGACTTACGGTTCAGGAGTTATTCACAGAAACATGGTTCTGAACATGCTGCCAATTTCTCGCCTGGGAAACATGCAGAGAAGTCCAAGATAGTGTTTTTTAGACTGGCTGCCACGAGCTGAATCGAATGCAGCCAAGAGCGAGCGTCTAGGACTTACGGTTCAGGAGTTATTCACAGAAACATGGTTCTGAACATGCTGCCAATTGCTCGCCTGGGAAACATGCAGAGAAGTCCGAGATAGTGTTTTTTAGACTGGCTGCCACGAGCTGAATCGAATGCAGCCAAGAGCGAGCGTCTAGGACTTACGGTTCAGGAGTTATTCACAGAAACATGGTTCTGAACATGCTGCCAATTGCTCGCCTGGGAAACATGCAGAGAAGTCCAAGATAGTGTTTTTTAGACTGGCTGCCACGAGCTGAATCGAATGCAGCCAAGAGCGAGCGTCTAGGACTTACGGTTCAGGAGTTATTCACAGAAACATGGTTCTGAACATGCTGCCAATTGCTCGCCTGGGAAACATGCAGAGAAGTCCGAGATAGTGTTTTTTAGACTGGCTGCCACGAGCTGAATCGAATGCAGCCAAGAGCGAGCGTCTAGGACTTACGGTTCAGGAGTTATTCACAGAAACATGGTTCTTTTACTGCCAGCCGCGAAAGCGAAAATAACCAAGATCGAGCGTCTAGGATTTACTTGTCAATAACTCGCCTGGGAAACATCCAGAGAAGTCAAACACAGTGCTCCTATACTAATTGCCAGGCGCTGAGACGAATGCCGCCAAGATCGAGCGTCTAGGACTTACGGTTCAGGAGTTATTCACAGAAACATGGTTCTGAACATGCTGCCAATTTCTCGCCTGGGAAACATGCAGAGAAGTCCAAGATAGTGTTTTTTAGACTGGCTGCCACGAGCTGAATCGAATGCAGCCAAGAGCGAGCGTCTAGGACTTACGGTTCAGGAGTTATTCACAGAAACATGGTTCTGAACATGCTGCCAATTGCTCGCCTGGGAAACATGCAGAGAAGTCCGAGATAGTGTTTTTTAGACTGGCTGCCACGAGCTGAATCGAATGCAGCCAAGAGCGAGCGTCTAGGACTTACGGTTCAGGAGTTATTCACAGAAACATGGTTCTGAACATGCTGCCAATTTCTCGCCTGGGAAACATGCAGAGAAGTCCAAGATAGTGTTTTTTAGACTGGCTGCCACGAGCTGAATCGAATGCAGCCAAGAGCGAGCGTCTAGGACTTACGGTTCAGGAGTTATTCACAGAAACATGGTTCTGAACATGCTGCCAATTGCTCGCCTGGGAAACATGCAGAGAAGTCCAAGATAGTGTTTTTTAGACTGGCTGCCACGAGCTGAATCGAATGCAGCCAAGAGCGAGCGTCTAGGACTTACGGTTCAGGAGTTATTCACAGAAACATGGTTTTTTTACTGCCAGCCGCGAAAGCGAAAATAACCAAGATCGAGCGTCTAGGATTTACTTGTCAATAACTCGCCTGGGAAACATCCAGAGAAGTCAAACACAGTGCTCCTATACTAATTGCCAGGCGCTGAGACGAATGCCGCCAAGATCGAGCGTCTAGGACTTACGGTTCAGGAGTTATTCACAGAAACATGGTTCTGAACATGCTGCCAATTGCTCGCCTGGGAAACATGCAGAGAAGTCCAAGATAGTGTTTTTTAGACTGGCTGCCACGAGCTGAATCGAATGCAGCCAAGAGCGAGCGTCTAGGACTTACGGTTCAGGAGTTATTCACAGAAACATGGTTCTGAACATGCTGCCAATTGCTCGCCTGGGAAACATGCAGAGAAGTCCAAGATAGTGTTTTTTAGACTGGCTGCCACGAGCTGAATCGAATGCAGCCAAGAGCGAGCGTCTAGGACTTACGGTTCAGGAGTTATTCACAGAAACATGGTTCTTTTACTGCCAGCCGCGAAAGCGAAAATAACCAAGATCGAGCGTCTAGGATTTACTTGTCAATAACTCGCCTGGGAAACATCCAGAGAAGTCAAACACAGTGCTCCTATACTAATTGCGTGGCGCTGAGACGAATGCCGCCAAGATCGAGCGTCTAGGACTTACGGTTCAAGAATTAGCTTTAGAAACATTTGCCTTAGGAACATGCAGAGAAGTCCAAGATAGTGTTTTTTAGACTGGCTGCCACGAGCTGAATCGAATGCAGCCAAGAGCGAGCGTCTAGGACTTACGGTTCAGGAGTTATTCACAGAAACATGGTTCTGAACATGCTGCCAATTGCTCGCCTGGGAAACATGCAGAGAAGTCCAAGATAGTGTTTTTTAGACTGGCTGCCACGAGCTGAATCGAATGCAGCCAAGAGCGAGCGTCTAGGACTTACGGTTCAGGAGTTATTCACAGAAACATGGTTCTGAACATGCTGCCAATTGCTCGCCTGGGAAACATGCAGAGAAGTCCGAGATAGTGTTTTTTAGACTGGCTGCCACGAGCTGAATCGAATGCAGCCAAGAGCGAGCGTCTAGGACTTACGGTTCAGGAGTTATTCACAGAAACATGGTTCTGAACATGCTGCCAATTTCTCGCCTGGGAAACATGCAGAGAAGTCCAAGATAGTGTTTTTTAGACTGGCTGCCACGAGCTGAATCGAATGCAGCCAAGAGCGAGCGTCTAGGACTTACGGTTCAGGAGTTATTCACAGAAACATGGTTCTTTTACTGCCAGCCGCGAAAGCGAAAATAACCAAGATCGAGCGTCTAGGATTTACTTGTCAATAACTCGCCTGGGAAACATCCAGAGAAGTCAAACACAGTGCTCCTATACTAATTGCGTGGCGCTGAGACGAATGCCGCCAAGATCGAGCGTCTAGGACTTACGGTTCAAGAATTAGCTTTAGAAACATTTGCCTTAGGAACATGCAGAGAAGTCCAAGATAGTGTTTTTTAGACTGGCTGCCACGAGCTGAATCGAATGCAGCCAAGAGCGAGCGTCTAGGACTTACGGTTCAGGAGTTATTCACAGAAACATGGTTCTGAACATGCTGCCAATTGCTCGCCTGGGAAACATGCAGAGAAGTCCAAGATAGAGTTTTTTAGACTGGCTGCCACGAGCTGAATCGAATGCAGCCAAGAGCGAGCGTCTAGGACTTACGGTTCAGGAGTTATTCACAGAAACATGGTTCTTTTACTGCCAGCCGCGAAAGCGAAAATAACCAAGATCGAGCGTCTAGGATTTACTTGTCAATAACTCGCCTGGGAAACATCCAGAGAAGTCAAACACAGTGCTCCTATACTAATTGCGTGGCGCTGAGACGAATGCCGCCAAGATCGAGCGTCTAGGACTTACGGTTCAAGAATTAGCTTTAGAAACATTTGCCTTAGGAACATGCAGAGAAGTCCAAGATAGTGTTTTTTGGACTGGCTGCCACGAGCTGAATCGAATGCAGCCAAGAGCGAGCGTCTAGGACTTACGGTTCAGGAGTTATTCACAGAAACATGGTTCTGAACATGCTGCCAATTGCTCGCCTGGGAAACATGCAGAGAAGTCCAAGATAGAGTTTTTTAGACTGGCTGCCACGAGTTGAATCGAATGCAGCCAAGAGCGAGCGTCTAGGACTTACGGTTCAGGAGTTATTCACAGAAACATGGTTCTGAACATGCTGCCAATTGCTCGCCTGGGAAACATGCAGAGAAGTCCAAGATAGTGTTTTTTAGACTGGCTGCCACGAGCTGAATCGAATGCAGCCAAGAGCGAGCGTCTAGGACTTACGGTTCAGGAGTTATTCACAGAAACATGGTTCTGAACATGCTGCCAATTTCTCGCCTGGGAAACATGCAGAGAAGTCCAAGATAGTGTTTTTTAGACTGGCTGCCACGAGCTGAATCGAATGCAGCCAAGAGCGAGCGTCTAGGACTTACGGTTCAGGAGTTATTCACAGAAATATGGTTCTGAACATGCTGCCAATTGCTCGCCTGGGAAACATGCAGAGAAGTCCGAGATAGTGTTTTTTAGACTGGCTGCCACGAGCTGAATCGAATGCAGCCAAGAGCGAGCGTCTAGGACTTACGGTTCAGGAGTTATTCACAGAAACATGGTTCTGAACATGCTGCCAATTTCTCGCCTGGGAAACATGCAGAGAAGTCCAAGATAGTGTTTTTTAGACTGGCTGCCACGAGCTGAATCGAATGCAGCCAAGAGCGAGCGTCTAGGACTTACGGTTCAGGAGTTATTCACAGAAACATGGTTCTTTTACTGCCAGCCGCGAAAGCGAAAATAACCAAGATCGAGCGTCTAGGATTTACTTGTCAATAACTCGCCTGGGAAACATCCAGAGAAGTCAAACACAGTGCTCCTATACTAATTGCGTGGCGCTGAGACGAATGCCGCCAAGATCGAGCGTCTAGGACTTACGGTTCAAGAATTAGCTTTAGAAACATTTGCCTTAGGAACATGCAGAGAAGTCCAAGATAGTGTTTTTTAGACTGGCTGCCACGAGCTGAATCGAATGCAGCCAAGAGCGAGCGTCTAGGACTTACGGTTCAGGAGTTATTCACAGAAACATGGTTCTGAACATGCTGCCAATTGCTCGCCTGGGAAACATGCAGAGAAGTCCAAGATAGTGTTTTTTAGACTGGCTGCCACGAGCTGAATCGAATGCAGCCAAGAGCGAGCGTCTAGGACTTACGGTTCAGGAGTTATTCACAGAAACATGGTTCTGAACATGCTGCCAATTGCTCGCCTGGGAAACATGCAGAGAAGTCCAAGATAGTGTTTTTTAGACTGGCTGCCACGAGCTGAATCGAATGCAGCCAAGAGCGAGCGTCTAGGACTTACGGTTCAGGAGTTATTCACAGAAACATGGTTCTGAACATGCTGCCAATTGCTCGCCTGGGAAACAAGCAGAGAAGTCCAAGATAGTGTTTTTTAGACTGGCTGCCACGAGCTGAATCGAATGCAGCCAAGAGCGAGCGTCTAGGACTTACGGTTCAGGAGTTATTCACAGAAACATGGTTCTTTTACTGCCAGCCGCGAAAGCGAAAATAACCAAGATCGAGCGTCTAGGATTTACTTGTCAATAACTCGCCTGGGAAACATCCAGAGAAGTCAAACACAGTGCTCCTATACTAATTGCGTGGCGCTGAGACGAATGCCGCCAAGATCGAGCGTCTAGGACTTACGGTTCAAGAATTAGCTTTAGAAACATTTGCCTTAGGAACATGCAGAGAAGTCCAAGATAGTGTTTTTTAGACTGGCTGCCACGAGCTGAATCGAATGCAGCCAAGAGCGAGCGTCTAGGACTTACGGTTCAGGAGTTATTCACAGAAACATGGTTCTGAACATGCTGCCAATTGCTCGCCTGGGAAACATGCAGAGAAGTCCAAGATAGTGTTTTTTAGACTGGCTGCCACGAGCTGAATCGAATGCAGCCAAGAGCGAGCGTCTAGGACTTACGGTTCAGGAGTTATTCACAGAAACATGGTTCTGAACATGCTGCCAATTTCTCGCCTGGGAAACATGCAGAGAAGTCCAAGATAGTGTTTTTTAGACTGGCTGCCACGAGCTGAATCGAATGCAGCCAAGAGCGAGCGTCTAGGACTTACGGTTCAGGAGTTATTCACAGAAATATGGTTCTGAACATGCTGCCAATTGCTCGCCTGGGAAACATGCAGAGAAGTCCGAGATAGTGTTTTTTAGACTGGCTGCCACGAGCTGAATCGAATGCAGCCAAGAGCGAGCGTCTAGGACTTACGGTTCAGGAGTTATTCACAGAAACATGGTTCTGAACATGCTGCCAATTTCTCGCCTGGGAAACATGCAGAGAAGTCCAAGATAGTGTTTTTTAGACTGGCTGCCACGAGCTGAATCGAATGCAGCCAAGAGCGAGCGTCTAGGACTTACGGTTCAGGAGTTATTCACAGAAACATGGTTCTTTTACTGCCAGCCGCGAAAGCGAAAATAACCAAGATCGAGCGTCTAGGATTTACTTGTCAATAACTCGCCTGGGAAACATCCAGAGAAGTCAAACACAGTGCTCCTATACTAATTGCGTGGCGCTGAGACGAATGCCGCCAAGATCGAGCGTCTAGGACTTACGGTTCAAGAATTAGCTTTAGAAACATTTGCCTTAGGAACATGCAGAGAAGTCCAAGATAGTGTTTTTTAGACTGGCTGCCACGAGCTGAATCGAATGCAGCCAAGAGCGAGCGTCTAGGACTTACGGTTCAGGAGTTATTCACAGAAACATGGTTCTGAACATGCTGCCAATTGCTCGCCTGGGAAACATGCAGAGAAGTCCAAGATAGTGTTTTTTAGACTGGCTGCCACGAGCTGAATCGAATGCAGCCAAGAGCGAGCGTCTAGGACTTACGGTTCAGGAGTTATTCACAGAAACATGGTTCTGAACATGCTGCCAATTGCTCGCCTGGGAAACATGCAGAGAAGTCCAAGATAGTGTTTTTTAGACTGGCTGCCACGAGCTGAATCGAATGCAGCCAAGAGCGAGCGTCTAGGACTTACGGTTCAGGAGTTATTCACAGAAACATGGTTCTGAACATGCTGCCAATTGCTCGCCTGGGAAACAAGCAGAGAAGTCCAAGATAGTGTTTTTTAGACTGGCTGCCACGAGCTGAATCGAATGCAGCCAAGAGCGAGCGTCTAGGACTTACGGTTCAGGAGTTATTCACAGAAACATGGTTCTTTTACTGCCAGCCGCGAAAGCGAAAATAACCAAGATCGAGCGTCTAGGATTTACTTGTCAATAACTCGCCTGGGAAACATCCAGAGAAGTCAAACACAGTGCTCCTATACTAATTGCCTGGCGCTGAGACGAATGCCGCCAAGATCGAGCGTCTAGGACTTACGGTTCAAGAATTAGCTTTTGAAACATTTGCCTTAGGAACATGCAGAGAAGTCCAAGATAGTGTTTTTTAGACTGGCTGCCACGAGCTGAATCGAATGCAGCCAAGAGCGAGCGTCTAGGACTTACGGTTCAGGAGTTATTCACAGAAACATGGTTCTGAACATGCTGCCAATTGCTCGCCTGGGAAACATGCAGAGAAGTCCAAGATAGTGTTTTTTAGACTGGCTGCCACGAGCTGAATCGAATGCAGCCAAGAGCGAGCGTCTAGGACTTACGGTTCAGGAGTTATTCACAGAAACATGGTTCTTTTACTGCCAGCCGCGAAAGCGAAAATAACCAAGATCGAGCGTCTAGGATTTACTTGTCAATAACTCGCCTGGGAAACATCCAGAGAAGTCAAACACAGTGCTCCTATACTAATTGCCTGGCGCTGAGACGAATGCCGCCAAGATCGAGCGTCTAGGACTTACGGTTCAAGAATTAGCTTTAGAAACATTTGCCTTAGGAACATGCAGAGAAGTCCAAGATAGTGTTTTTTAGACTGGCTGCCACGAGCTGAATCGAATGCAGCCAAGAGCGAGCGTCTAGGACTTACGGTTCAGGAGTTATTCACAGAAACATGGTTCTGAACATGCTGCCAATTGCTCGCCTGGGAAACATGCAGAGAAGTCCAAGATAGTGTTTTTTAGACTGGCTGCCACGAGCTGAATCGAATGCAGCCAAGAGCGAGCGTCTAGGACTTACGGTTCAGGAGTTATTCACAGAAACATGGTTCTGAACATGCTGCCAATTGCTCGCCTGGGAAACATGCAGAGAAGTCCAAGATAGTGTTTTTTAGACTGGCTGCCACGAGCTGAATCGAATGCAGCCAAGAGCGAGCGTCTAGGACTTACGGTTCAGGAGTTATTCACAGAAACATGGTTCTGAACATGCTGCCAATTGCTCGCCTGGGAAACATGCAGAGAAGTCCGAGATAGTGTTTTTTAGACTGGCTGCCACGAGCTGAATCGAATGCAGCCAAGAGCGAGCGTCTAGGACTTACGGTTCAGGAGTTATTCACAGAAACATGGTTCTTTTACTGCCAGCCGCGAAAGCGAAAATAACCAAGATCGAGCGTCTAGGATTTACTTGTCAATAACTCGCCTGGGAAACATCCAGAGAAGTCAAACACAGTGCTCCTATACTAATTGCCAGGCGCTGAGACGAATGCCGCCAAGATCGAGCGTCTAGGACTTACGGTTCAGGAGTTATTCACAGAAACATGGTTCTGAACATGCTGCCAATTTCTCGCCTGGGAAACATGCAGAGAAGTCCAAGATAGTGTTTTTTTAGACTGGCTTGCCACGAGCTGAATCGAATGCAGCCAAGAGCGAGCGTCTAGGACTTACGGTTCAGGAGTTATTCACAGAAACATGGTTCTGAACATGCTGCCAATTTCTCGCCTGGGAAACATGCAGAGAAGTCCAAGATAGTGTTTTTTAGACTGGCTGCCACGAGCTGAATCGAATGCAGCCAAGAGCGAGCGTCTAGGACTTACGGTTCAGGAGTTATTCACAGAAACATGGTTCTTTTACTGCCAGCCGCGAAAGCGAAAATAACCAAGATCGAGCGTCTAGGATTTACTTGTCAATAACTCGCCTGGGAAACATCCAGAGAAGTCAAACACAGTGCTCCTATACTAATTGCCAGGCGCTGAGACGAATGCCGCCAAGATCGAGCGTCTAGGACTTACGGTTCAGGAGTTATTCACAGAAACATGGTTCTGAACATGCTGCCAATTTCTCGCCTGGGAAACATGCAGAGAAGTCCAAGATAGTGTTTTTTAGACTGGCTGCCACGAGCTGAATCGAATGCAGCCAAGAGCGAGCGTCTAGGACTTACGGTTCAGGAGTTATTCACAGAAACATGGTTCTTTTACTGCCAGCCGCGAAAGCGAAAATAACCAAGATCGAGCGTCTAGGATTTACTTGTCAATAACTCGCCTGGGAAACATCCAGAGAAGTCAAACACAGTGCTCCTATACTAATTGCCAGGCGCTGAGACGAATGCCGCCAAGATCGAGCGTCTAGGACTTACGGTTCAGGAGTTATTCACAGAAACATGGTTCTGAACATGCTGCCAATTTCTCGCCTGGGAAACATGCAGAGAAGTCCAAGATAGTGTTTTTTAGACTGGCTGCCACGAGCTGAATCGAATGCAGCCAAGAGCGAGCGTCTAGGACTTACGGTTCAGGAGTTATTCACAGAAACATGGTTCTGAACATGCTGCCAATTGCTCGCCTGGGAAACATGCAGAGAAGTCCAAGATAGTGTTTTTTAGACTGGCTGCCACGAGCTGAATCGAATGCAGCCAAGAGCGAGCGTCTAGGACTTACGGTTCAGGAGTTATTCACAGAAACATGGTTCTGAACATGCTGCCAATTTCTCGCCTGGGAAACATGCAGAGAAGTCCAAGATAGTGTTTTTTAGACTGGCTGCCACGAGCTGAATCGAATGCAGCCAAGAGCGAGCGTCTAGGACTTACGGTTCAGGAGTTATTCACAGAAACATGGTTCTGAACATGCTGCCAATTGCTCGCCTGGGAAACATGCAGAGAAGTCCGAGATAGTGTTTTTTAGACTGGCTGCCACGAGCTGAATCGAATGCAGCCAAGAGCGAGCGTCTAGGACTTACGGTTCAGGAGTTATTCACAGAAACATGGTTCTGAACATGCTGCCAATTGCTCGCCTGGGAAACATGCAGAGATGTCCAAGATAGTGTTTTTTAGACTGGCTGCCACGAGCTGAATCGAATGCAGCCAAGAGCGAGCGTCTAGGACTTACGGTTCAGGAGTTATTCACAGAAACATGGTTCTTTTACTGCCAGCCGCGAAAGCGAAAATAACCAAGATCGAGCGTCTAGGATTTACTTGTCAATAACTCGCCTGGGAAACATCCAGAGAAGTCAAACACAGTGCTCCTATACTAATTGCCAGGCGCTGAGACGAATGCCGCCAAGATCGAGCGTCTAGGACTTACGGTTCAGGAGTTATTCACAGAAACATGGTTCTGAACATGCTGCCAATTTCTCGCCTGGGAAACATGCAGAGAAGTCCAAGATAGTGTTTTTTAGACTGGCTGCCACGAGCTGAATCGAATGCAGCCAAGAGCGAGCGTCTAGGACTTACGGTTCAGGAGTTATTCACAGAAACATGGTTCTGAACATGCTGCCAATTGCTCGCCTGGGAAACATGCAGAGAAGTCCGAGATAGTGTTTTTTAGACTGGCTGCCACGAGCTGAATCGAATGCAGCCAAGAGCGAGCGTCTAGGACTTACGGTTCAGGAGTTATTCACAGAAACATGGTTCTGAACATGCTGCCAATTGCTCGCCTGGGAAACATGCAGAGAAGTCCAAGATAGTGTTTTTTAGACTGGCTGCCACGAGCTGAATCGAATGCAGCCAAGAGCGAGCGTCTAGGACTTACGGTTCAGGAGTTATTCACAGAAACATGGTTCTGAACATGCTGCCAATTGCTCGCCTGGGAAACATGCAGAGAAGTCCGAGATAGTGTTTTTTAGACTGGCTGCCACGAGCTGAATCGAATGCAGCCAAGAGCGAGCGTCTAGGACTTACGGTTCAGGAGTTATTCACAGAAACATGGTTCTTTTACTGCCAGCCGCGAAAGCGAAAATAACCAAGATCGAGCGTCTAGGATTTACTTGTCAATAACTCGCCTGGGAAACATCCAGAGAAGTCAAACACAGTGCTCCTATACTAATTGCCAGGCGCTGAGACGAATGCCGCCAAGATCGAGCGTCTAGGACTTACGGTTCAGGAGTTATTCACAGAAACATGGTTCTGAACATGCTGCCAATTTCTCGCCTGGGAAACATGCAGAGAAGTCCAAGATAGTGTTTTTTAGACTGGCTGCCACGAGCTGAATCGAATGCAGCCAAGAGCGAGCGTCTAGGACTTACGGTTCAGGAGTTATTCACAGAAACATGGTTCTGAACATGCTGCCAATTGCTCGCCTGGGAAACATGCAGAGAAGTCCGAGATAGTGTTTTTTAGACTGGCTGCCACGAGCTGAATCGAATGCAGCCAAGAGCGAGCGTCTAGGACTTACGGTTCAGGAGTTATTCACAGAAACATGGTTCTGAACATGCTGCCAATTTCTCGCCTGGGAAACATGCAGAGAAGTCCAAGATAGTGTTTTTTAGACTGGCTGCCACGAGCTGAATCGAATGCAGCCAAGAGCGAGCGTCTAGGACTTACGGTTCAGGAGTTATTCACAGAAACATGGTTCTGAACATGCTGCCAATTGCTCGCCTGGGAAACATGCAGAGAAGTCCAAGATAGTGTTTTTTAGACTGGCTGCCACGAGCTGAATCGAATGCAGCCAAGAGCGAGCGTCTAGGACTTACGGTTCAGGAGTTATTCACAGAAACATGGTTTTTTTACTGCCAGCCGCGAAAGCGAAAATAACCAAGATCGAGCGTCTAGGATTTACTTGTCAATAACTCGCCTGGGAAACATCCAGAGAAGTCAAACACAGTGCTCCTATACTAATTGCCAGGCGCTGAGACGAATGCCGCCAAGATCGAGCGTCTAGGACTTACGG
Organism: Rhinoderma darwinii; assembly: GCF_050947455.1. NCBI lineage: Eukaryota > Metazoa > Chordata > Amphibia > Anura > Rhinodermatidae > Rhinoderma > Rhinoderma darwinii. The sequence continues at coordinate 11,119 of NW_027463206.1, read as the reverse complement.
TTCAGGAGTTATTCACAGAAACATGGTTCTGAACATGCTGCCAATTGCTCGCCTGGGAAACATGCAGAGAAGTCCAAGATAGTGTTTTTTAGACTGGCTGCCACGAGCTGAATCGAATGCAGCCAAGAGCGAGCGTCTAGGACTTACGGTTCAGGAGTTATTCACAGAAACATGGTTCTGAACATGCTGCCAATTGCTCGACTGGGAAACATGCAGAGAAGTCCAAGATAGTGTTTTTTAGACTGGCTGCCACGAGCTGAATCGAATGCAGCCAAGAGCGAGCGTCTAGGACTTACGGTTCAGGAGTTATTCACAGAAACATGGTTCTTTTACTGCCAGCCGCGAAAGCGAAAATAACCAAGATCGAGCGTCTAGGATTTACTTGTCAATAACTCGCCTGGGAAACATCCAGAGAAGTCAAACACAGTGCTCCTATACTAATTGCCAGGCGCTGAGACGAATGCCGCCAAGATCGAGCGTCTAGGACTTACGGTTCAGGAGTTATTCACAGAAACATGGTTCTGAACATGCTGCCAATTTCTCGCCTGGGAAACATGCAGAGAAGTCCAAGATAGTGTTTTTTAGACTGGCTGCCACGAGCTGAATCGAATGCAGCCAAGAGCGAGCGTCTAGGACTTACGGTTCAGGAGTTATTCACAGAAACATGGTTCTGAACATGCTGCCAATTGCTCGCCTGGGAAACATGCAGAGAAGTCCGAGATAGTGTTTTTTAGACTGGCTGCCACGAGCTGAATCGAATGCAGCCAAGAGCGAGCGTCTAGGACTTACGGTTCAGGAGTTATTCACAGAAACATGGTTCTGAACATGCTGCCAATTTCTCGCCTGGGAAACATGCAGAGAAGTCCAAGATAGTGTTTTTTAGACTGGCTGCCACGAGCTGAATCGAATGCAGCCAAGAGCGAGCGTCTAGGACTTACGGTTCAGGAGTTATTCACAGAAACATGGTTCTGAACATGCTGCCAATTGCTCGCCTGGGAAACATGCAGAGAAGTCCAAGATAGTGTTTTTTAGACTGGCTGCCACGAGCTGAATCGAATGCAGCCAAGAGCGAGCGTCTAGGACTTACGGTTCAGGAGTTATTCACAGAAACATGGTTTTTTTACTGCCAGCCGCGAAAGCGAAAATAACCAAGATCGAGCGTCTAGGATTTACTTGTCAATACCTCGCCTGGGAAACATCCAGAGAAGTCAAACACAGTGCTCCTATACTAATTGCCAGGCGCTGAGACGAATGCCGCCAAGATCGAGCGTCTAGGACTTACGGTTCAGGAGTTATTCACAGAAACATGGTTCTGAACATGCTGCCAATTGCTCGCCTGGGAAACATGCAGAGAAGTCCAAGATAGTGTTTTTTAGACTGGCTGCCACGAGCTGAATCGAATGCAGCCAAGAGCGAGCGTCTAGGACTTACGGTTCAGGAGTTATTCACAGAAACATGGTTCTGAACATGCTGCCAATTGCTCGCCTGGGAAACATGCAGAGAAGTCCAAGATAGTGTTTTTTAGACTGGCTGCCACGAGCTGAATCGAATGCAGCCAAGAGCGAGCGTCTAGGACTTACGGTTCAGGAGTTATTCACAGAAACATGGTTCTTTTACTGCCAGCCGCGAAAGCGAAAATAACCAAGATCGAGCGTCTAGGATTTACTTGTCAATAACTCGCCTGGGAAACATCCAGAGAAGTCAAACACAGTGCTCCTATACTAATTGCCAGGCGCTGAGACGAATGCCGCCAAGATCGAGCGTCTAGGACTTACGGTTCAGGAGTTATTCACAGAAACATGGTTCTGAACATGCTGCCAATTTCTCGTCTGGGAAACATGCAGAGAAGTCCAAGATAGTGTTTTTTAGACTGGCTGCCACGAGCTGAATCGAATGCAGCCAAGAGCGAGCGTCTAGGACTTACGGTTCAGGAGTTATTCACAGAAACATGGTTCTGAACATGCTGCCAATTGCTCGCCTGGGAAACATGCAGAGAAGTCCAAGATAGTGTTTTTTAGACTGGCTGCCACGAGCTGAATCGAATGCAGCCAAGAGCGAGCGTCTAGGACTTACGGTTCAGGAGTTATTCACAGAAACATGGTTTTTTTACTGCCAGCCGCGAAAGCGAAAATAACCAAGATCGAGCGTCTAGGATTTACTTGTCAATAACTCGCCTGGGAAACATCCAGAGAAGTCAAACACAGTGCTCCTATACTAATTGCCAGGCGCTGAGACGAATGCCGCCAAGATCGAGCGTCTAGGACTTACGGTTCAGGAGTTATTCACAGAAACATGGTTCTGAACATGCTGCCAATTGCTCGCCTGGGAAACATGCAGAGAAGTCCAAGATAGTGTTTTTTAGACTGGCTGCCACGAGCTGAATCGAATGCAGCCAAGAGCGAGCGTCTAGGACTTACGGTTCAGGAGTTATTCACAGAAACATGGTTCTGAACATGCTGCCAATTGCTCGCCTGGGAAACATGCAGAGAAGTCCAAGATAGTGTTTTTTAGACTGGCTGCCACGAGCTGAATCGAATGCAGCCAAGAGCGAGCGTCTAGGACTTACGGTTCAGGAGTTATTCACAGAAACATGGTTCTGAACATGCTGCCAATTGCTCGCCTGGGAAACATGCAGAGAAGTCCAAGATAGTGTTTTTTAGACTGGCTGCCACGAGCTGAATCGAATGCAGCCAAGAGCGAGCGTCTAGGACTTACGGTTCAGGAGTTATTCACAGAAACATGGTTCTTTTACTGCCAGCCGCGAAAGCGAAAATAACCAAGATCGAGCGTCTAGGATTTACTTGTCAATAACTCGCCTGGGAAACATCCAGAGAAGTCAAACACAGTGCTCCTATACTAATTGCCAGGCGCTGAGACGAATGCCGCCAAGATCGAGCGTCTAGGACTTACGGTTCAGGAGTTATTCACAGAAACATGGTTCTGAACATGCTGCCAATTTCTCGCCTGGGAAACATGCAGAGAAGTCCAAGATAGTGTTTTTTAGACTGGCTGCCACGAGCTGAATCGAATGCAGCCAAGAGCGAGCGTCTAGGACTTACGGTTCAGGAGTTATTCACAGAAACATGGTTCTGAACATGCTGCCAATTGCTCGCCTGGGAAACATGCAGAGAAGTCCGAGATAGTGTTTTTTAGACTGGCTGCCACGAGCTGAATCGAATGCAGCCAAGAGCGAGCGTCTAGGACTTACGGTTCAGGAGTTATTCACAGAAACATGGTTCTGAACATGCTGCCAATTTCTCGCCTGGGAAACATGCAGAGAAGTCCAAGATAGTGTTTTTTAGACTGGCTGCCACGAGCTGAATCGAATGCAGCCAAGAGCGAGCGTCTAGGACTTACGGTTCAGGAGTTATTCACAGAAACATGGTTCTGAACATGCTGCCAATTGCTCGCCTGGGAAACATGCAGAGAAGTCCAAGATAGTGTTTTTTAGACTGGCTGCCACGAGCTGAATCGAATGCAGCCAAGAGCGAGCGTCTAGGACTTACGGTTCAGGAGTTATTCACAGAAACATGGTTTTTTTACTGCCAGCCGCGAAAGCGAAAATAACCAAGATCGAGCGTCTAGGATTTACTTGTCAATAACTCGCCTGGGAAACATCCAGAGAAGTCAAACACAGTGCTCCTATACTAATTGCCAGGCGCTGAGACGAATGCCGCCAAGATCGAGCGTCTAGGACTTACGGTTCAGGAGTTATTCACAGAAACATGGTTCTGAACATGCTGCCAATTGCTCGCCTGGGAAACATGCAGAGAAGTCCAAGATAGTGTTTTTTAGACTGGCTGCCACGAGCTGAATCGAATGCAGCCAAGAGCGAGCGTCTAGGACTTACGGTTCAGGAGTTATTCACAGAAACATGGTTCTGAACATGCTGCCAATTGCTCGCCTGGGAAACATGCAGAGAAGTCCAAGATAGTGTTTTTTAGACTGGCTGCCACGAGCTGAATCGAATGCAGCCAAGAGCGAGCGTCTAGGACTTACGGTTCAGGAGTTATTCACAGAAACATGGTTCTTTTACTGCCAGCCGCGAAAGCGAAAATAACCAAGATCGAGCGTCTAGGATTTACTTGTCAATAACTCGCCTGGGAAACATCCAGAGAAGTCAAACACAGTGCTCCTATACTAATTGCCAGGCGCTGAGACGAATGCCGCCAAGATCGAGCGTCTAGGACTTACGGTTCAGGAGTTATTCACAGAAACATGGTTCTGAACATGCTGCCAATTTCTCGTCTGGGAAACATGCAGAGAAGTCCAAGATAGTGTTTTTTAGACTGGCTGCCACGAGCTGAATCGAATGCAGCCAAGAGCGAGCGTCTAGGACTTACGGTTCAGGAGTTATTCACAGAAACATGGTTCTGAACATGCTGCCAATTTCTCGCCTGGGAAACATGCAGAGAAGTCCAAGATAGTGTTTTTTAGACTGGCTGCCACGAGCTGAATCGAATGCAGCCAAGAGCGAGCGTCTAGGACTTACGGTTCAGGAGTTATTCACAGAAACATGGTTCTGAACATGCTGCCAATTGCTCGCCTGGGAAACATGCAGAGAAGTCCAAGATAGTGTTTTTTAGACTGGCTGCCACGAGCTGAATCGAATGCAGCCAAGAGCGAGCGTCTAGGACTTACGGTTCAGGAGTTATTCACAGAAACATGGTTCTTTTACTGCCAGCCGCGAAAGCGAAAATAACCAAGATCGAGCGTCTAGGATTTACTTGTCAATAACTCGCCTGGGAAACATCCAGAGAAGTCAAACACAGTGCTCCTATACTAATTGCCAGGCGCTGAGACGAATGCCGCCAAGATCGAGCGTCTAGGACTTACGGTTCAGGAGTTATTCACAGAAACATGGTTCTGAACATGCTGCCAATTTCTCGCCTGGGAAACATGCAGAGAAGTCCAAGATAGTGTTTTTTAGACTGGCTGCCACGAGCTGAATCGAATGCAGCCAAGAGCGAGCGTCTAGGACTTACGGTTCAGGAGTTATTCACAGAAACATGGTTCTTTTACTGCCAGCCGCGAAAGCGAAAATAACCAAGATCGAGCGTCTAGGATTTACTTGTCAATAACTCGCCTGGGAAACATCCAGAGAAGTCAAACACAGTGCTCCTATACTAATTGCGTGGCGCTGAGACGAATGCCGCCAAGATCGAGCGTCTAGGACTTACGGTTCAAGAATTAGCTTTAGAAACATTTGCCTTAGGAACATGCAGAGAAGTCCAAGATAGTGTTTTTTAGACTGGCTGCCACGAGCTGAATCGAATGCAGCCAAGAGCGAGCGTCTAGGACTTACGGTTCAGGAGTTATTCACAGAAACATGGTTCTGAACATGCTGCCAATTGCTCGCCTGGGAAACATGCAGAGAAGTCCAAGATAGAGTTTTTTAGACTGGCTGCCACGAGCTGAATCGAATGCAGCCAAGAGCGAGCGTCTAGGACTTACGGTTCAGGAGTTATTCACAGAAACATGGTTCTGAACATGCTGCCAATTGCTCGCCTGGGAAACATGCAGAGAAGTCCAAGATAGTGTTTTTTAGACTGGCTGCCACGAGCTGAATCGAATGCAGCCAAGAGCGAGCGTCTAGGACTTACGGTTCAGGAGTTATTCACAGAAACATGGTTCTGAACATGCTGCCAATTTCTCGCCTGGGAAACATGCAGAGAAGTCCAAGATAGTGTTTTTTAGACTGGCTGCCACGAGCTGAATCGAATGCAGCCAAGAGCGAGCGTCTAGGACTTACGGTTCAGGAGTTATTCACAGAAATATGGTTCTGAACATGCTGCCAATTGCTCGCCTGGGAAACATGCAGAGAAGTCCGAGATAGTGTTTTTTAGACTGGCTGCCACGAGCTGAATCGAATGCAGCCAAGAGCGAGCGTCTAGGACTTACGGTTCAGGAGTTATTCACAGAAACATGGTTCTTTTACTGCCAGCCGCGAAAGCGAAAATAACCAAGATCGAGCGTCTAGGATTTACTTGTCAATAACTCGCCTGGGAAACATCCAGAGAAGTCAAACACAGTGCTCCTATACTAATTGCGTGGCGCTGAGACGAATGCCGCCAAGATCGAGCGTCTAGGACTTACGGTTCAAGAATTAGCTTTAGAAACATTTGCCTTAGGAACATGCAGAGAAGTCCAAGATAGTGTTTTTTAGACTGGCTGCCACGAGCTGAATCGAATGCAGCCAAGAGCGAGCGTCTAGGACTTACGGTTCAGGAGTTATTCACAGAAACATGGTTCTGAACATGCTGCCAATTGCTCGCCTGGGAAACATGCAGAGAAGTCCAAGATAGTGTTTTTTAGACTGGCTGCCACGAGCTGAATCGAATGCAGCCAAGAGCGAGCGTCTAGGACTTACGGTTCAGGAGTTATTCACAGAAACATGGTTCTGAACATGCTGCCAATTGCTCGCCTGGGAAACATGCAGAGAAGTCTAAGATAGTGTTTTTTAGACTGGCTGCCACGAGCTGAATCGAATGCAGCCAAGAGCGAGCGTCTAGGATTTACGGTTCAGGAGTTATTCACAGAAACATGGTTCTGAACATGCTGCCAATTTCTCGCCTGGGAAACATGCAGAGAAGTCCAAGATAGTGTTTTTTAGACTGGCTGCCACGAGCTGAATCGAATGCAGCCAAGAGCGAGCGTCTAGGACTTACGGTTCAGGAGTTATTCACAGAAACATGGTTCTGAACATGCTGCCAATTGCTCGCCTGGGAAACATGCAGAGAAGTCCAAGATAGTGTTTTTTAGACTGGCTGCCACGAGCTGAATCGAATGCAGCCAAGAGCGAGCGTCTAGGACTTACGGTTCAGGAGTTATTCACAGAAACATGGTTTTTTTACTGCCAGCCGCGAAAGCGAAAATAACCAAGATCGAGCGTCTAGGATTTACTTGTCAATAACTCGCCTGGGAAACATCCAGAGAAGTCAAACACAGTGCTCCTATACTAATTGCCAGGCGCTGAGACGAATGCCGCCAAGATCGAGCGTCTAGGACTTACGGTTCAGGAGTTATTCACAGAAACATGGTTCTGAACATGCTGCCAATTGCTCGCCTGGGAAACATGCAGAGAAGTCCAAGATAGTGTTTTTTAGACTGGCTGCCACGAGCTGAATCGAATGCAGCCAAGAGCGAGCGTCTAGGACTTACGGTTCAGGAGTTATTCACAGAAACATGGTTCTGAACATGCTGCCAATTGCTCGCCTGGGAAACATGCAGAGAAGTCCAAGATAGTGTTTTTTAGACTGGCTGCCACGAGCTGAATCGAATGCAGCCAAGAGCGAGCGTCTAGGACTTACGGTTCAGGAGTTATTCACAGAAACATGGTTTTTTTTACTGCCAGCCGCGAAAGCGAAAATAACCAAGATCGAGCGTCTAGGATTTACTTGTCAATAACTCGCCTGGGAAACATCCAGAGAAGTCAAACACAGTGCTCCTATACTAATTGCCAGGCGCTGAGACGAATGCCGCCAAGATCGAGCGTCTAGGACTTACGGTTCAGGAGTTATTCACAGAAACATGGTTCTGAACATGCTGCCAATTGCTCGCCTGGGAAACATGCAGAGAAGTCCAAGATAGTGTTTTTTAGACTGGCTGCCACGAGCTGAATCGAATGCAGCCAAGAACGAGCGTCTAGGACTTACGGTTCAGGAGTTATTCACAGAAACATGGTTCTGAACATGCTGCCAATTGCTCGCCTGGGAAACATGCAGAGAAGTCCAAGATAGTGTTTTTTAGACTGGCTGCCACGAGCTGAATCGAATGCAGCCAAGAGCGAGCGTCTGTGACTTACGGTTCAGGAGTTATTCACAGAAACATGGTTCTGAACATGCTGCCAATTGCTCGCCTGGGAAACATGCAGAGAAGTCCAAGATAGTGTTTTTTAGACTGGCTGCCACGAGCTGAATCGAATGCAGCCAAGAGCGAGCGTCTAGGACTTACGGTTCAGGAGTTATTCACAGAAACATGGTTCTTTTACTGCCAGCCGCGAAAGCGAAAATAACCAAGATCGAGCGTCTAGGATTTACTTGTCAATAACTCGCCTGGGAAACATCCAGAGAAGTCAAACACAGTGCTCCTATACTAATTGCCAGGCGCTGAGACGAATGCCGCCAAGATCGAGCGTCTAGGACTTACGGTTCAGGAGTTATTCACAGAAACATGGTTCTGAACATGCTGCCAATTTCTCGCCTGGGAAACATGCAGAGAAGTCCAAGATAGTGTTTTTTAGACTGGCTGCCACGAGCTGAATCGAATGCAGCCAAGAGCGAGCGTCTAGGACTTACGGTTCAGGAGTTATTCACAGAAATATGGTTCTGAACATGCTGCCAATTGCTCGCCTGGGAAACATGCAGAGAAGTCCGAGATAGTGTTTTTTAGACTGGCTGCCACGAGCTGAATCGAATGCAGCCAAGAGCGAGCGTCTAGGACTTACGGTTCAGGAGTTATTCACAGAAACATGGTTCTGAACATGCTGCCAATTTCTCGCCTGGGAAACATGCAGAGAAGTCCAAGATAGTGTTTTTTAGACTGGCTGCCACGAGCTGAATCGAATGCAGCCAAGAGCGAGCGTCTAGGACTTACGGTTCAGGAGTTATTCACAGAAACATGGTTCTTTTACTGCCAGCCGCGAAAGCGAAAATAACCAAGATCGAGCGTCTAGGATTTACTTGTCAATAACTCGCCTGGGAAACATCCAGAGAAGTCAAACACAGTGCTCCTATACTAATTGCGTGGCGCTGAGACGAATGCCGCCAAGATCGAGCGTCTAGGACTTACGGTTCAAGAATTAGCTTTAGAAACATTTGCCTTAGGAACATGCAGAGAAGTCCAAGATAGTGTTTTTTAGACTGGCTGCCACGAGCTGAATCGAATGCAGCCAAGAGCGAGCGTCTAGGACTTACGGTTCAGGAGTTATTCACAGAAACATGGTTCTGAACATGCTGCCAATTGCTCGCCTGGGAAACATGCAGAGAAGTCCAAGATAGAGTTTTTTAGACTGGCTGCCACGAGCTGAATCGAATGCAGCCAAGAGCGAGCGTCTAGGACTTACGGTTCAGGAGTTATTCACAGAAACATGGTTCTGAACATGCTGCCAATTGCTCGCCTGGGAAACATGCAGAGAAGTCCAAGATAGTGTTTTTTAGACTGGCTGCCACGAGCTGAATCGAATGCAGCCAAGAGCGAGCGTCTAGGACTTACGGTTCAGGAGTTATTCACAGAAACATGGTTCTGAACATGCTGCCAATTTCTCGCCTGGGAAACATGCAGAGAAGTCCAAGATAGTGTTTTTTAGACTGGCTGCCACGAGCTGAATCGAATGCAGCCAAGAGCGAGCGTCTAGGACTTACGGTTCAGGAGTTATTCACAGAAATATGGTTCTGAACATGCTGCCAATTGCTCGCCTGGGAAACATGCAGAGAAGTCCGAGATAGTGTTTTTTAGACTGGCTGCCACGAGCTGAATCGAATGCAGCCAAGAGCGAGCGTCTAGGACTTACGGTTCAGGAGTTATTCACAGAAACATGGTTCTGAACATGCTGCCAATTTCTCGCCTGGGAAACATGCAGAGAAGTCCAAGATAGTGTTTTTTAGACTGGCTGCCACGAGCTGAATCGAATGCAGCCAAGAGCGAGCGTCTAGGACTTACGGTTCAGGAGTTATTCACAGAAACATGGTTCTTTTACTGCCAGCCGCGAAAGCGAAAATAACCAAGATCGAGCGTCTAGGATTTACTTGTCAATAACTCGCCTGGGAAACATCCAGAGAAGTCAAACACAGTGCTCCTATACTAATTGCGTGGCGCTGAGACGAATGCCGCCAAGATCGAGCGTCTAGGACTTACGGTTCAAGAATTAGCTTTAGAAACATTTGCCTTAGGAACATGCAGAGAAGTCCAAGATAGTGTTTTTTAGACTGGCTGCCACGAGCTGAATCGAATGCAGCCAAGAGCGAGCGTCTAGGACTTACGGTTCAGGAGTTATTCACAGAAACATGGTTCTGAACATGCTGCCAATTGCTCGCCTGGGAAACATGCAGAGAAGTCCAAGATAGTGTTTTTTAGACTGGCTGCCACGAGCTGAATCGAATGCAGCCAAGAGCGAGCGTCTAGGACTTACGGTTCAGGAGTTATTCACAGAAACATGGTTCTGAACATGCTGCCAATTGCTCGCCTGGGAAACATGCAGAGAAGTCCAAGATAGTGTTTTTTAGACTGGCTGCCACGAGCTGAATCGAATGCAGCCAAGAGCGAGCGTCTAGGACTTACGGTTCAGGAGTTATTCACAGAAACATGGTTCTGAACATGCTGCCAATTGCTCGCCTGGGAAACAAGCAGAGAAGTCCAAGATAGTGTTTTTTAGACTGGCTGCCACGAGCTGAATCGAATGCAGCCAAGAGCGAGCGTCTAGGACTTACGGTTCAGGAGTTATTCACAGAAACATGGTTCTTTTACTGCCAGCCGCGAAAGCGAAAATAACCAAGATCGAGCGTCTAGGATTTACTTGTCAATAACTCGCCTGGGAAACATCCAGAGAAGTCAAACACAGTGCTCCTATACTAATTGCGTGGCGCTGAGACGAATGCCGCCAAGATCGAGCGTCTAGGACTTACGGTTCAAGAATTAGCTTTAGAAACATTTGCCTTAGGAACATGCAGAGAAGTCCAAGATAGTGTTTTTTAGACTGGCTGCCACGAGCTGAATCGAATGCAGCCAAGAGCGAGCGTCTAGGACTTACGGTTCAGGAGTTATTCACAGAAACATGGTTCTGAACATGCTGCCAATTGCTCGCCTGGGAAACATGCAGAGAAGTCCAAGATAGAGTTTTTTAGACTGGCTGCCACGAGCTGAATCGAATGCAGCCAAGAGCGAGCGTCTAGGACTTACGGTTCAGGAGTTATTCACAGAAACATGGTTCTGAACATGCTGCCAATTGCTCGCCTGGGAAACATGCAGAGAAGTCCAAGATAGTGTTTTTTAGACTGGCTGCCACGAGCTGAATCGAATGCAGCCAAGAGCGAGCGTCTAGGACTTACGGTTCAGGAGTTATTCACAGAAACATGGTTCTGAACATGCTGCCAATTTCTCGCCTGGGAAACATGCAGAGAAG
>NW_027463205.1:0-31595 GCF_050947455.1 Rhinoderma darwinii | reverse complement strand
ACTCCTGAACCGTAAGTCCTAGACGCTCGCTCTTGGCTGCATTCGATTCAGCTCGTGGCAGCCAGTCTAAAAAACACTATCTTGGACTTCTCTGCATGTTTCCCAGGCGAGAAATTGGCAGCATGTTCAGAACCATGTTTCTGTGAATAACTCCTGAACCGTAAGTCCTAGACGCTCGATCTTGGCGGCATTCGTCTCAGCGCCTGGCAATTAGTATAGGAGCACTGTGTTTGACTTCTCTGGATGTTTCCCAGGCGAGTTATTGACAAGTAAATCCTAGACGCTCGATCTTGGTTATTTTCGCTTTCGCGGCTGGCAGTAAAAGAACCATGTTTCTGTGAATAACTCCTGAACCGTAAGTCCTAGACGCTCGCTCTTGGCTGCATTCGATTCAGCTCGTGGCAGCCAGTCTAAAAAACACTATCTTGGACTTCTCTGCATGTTTCCCAGGCGAGAAATTGGCAGCATGTTCAGAACCATGTTTCTGTGAATAACTCCTGAACCGTAAGTCCTAGACGCTCGATCTTGGCGGCATTCGTCTCAGCGCCTGGCAATTAGTATAGGAGCACTGTGTTTGACTTCTCTGGATGTTTCCCAGGCGAGTTATTGACAAGTAAATCCTAGACGCTCGATCTTGGTTATTTTCGCTTTCGCGGCTGGCAGTAAAAGAACCATGTTTCTGTGAATAACTCCTGAACCGTAAGTCCTAGACGCTCGCTCTTGGCTGCATTCGATTCAGCTCGTGGCAGCCAGTCTAAAAAACACTATCTTGGACTTCTCTGCATGTTTCCCAGGCGAGCAATTGGCAGCATGTTCAGAACCATGTTTCTGTGAATAACTCCTGAACCGTAAGTCCTAGACGCTCGCTCTTGGCTGCATTCGATTCAGCTCGTGGCAGCCAGTCTAAAAAACACTATCTTGGACTTCTCTGCATGTTTCCCAGGCGAGCAATTGGCAGCATGTTCAGAACCATGTTTCTGTGAATAACTCCTGAACCGTAAGTCCTAGACGCTCGCTCTTGGCTGCATTCGATTCAGCTCGTGGCAGCCAGTCTAAAAAACACTATCTTGGACTTCTCTGCATGTTTCCCAGGCGAGAAATTGGCAGCATGTTCAGAACCATGTTTCTGTGAATAACTCCTGAACCGTAAGTCCTAGACGCTCGATCTTGGCGGCATTCGTCTCAGCGCCTGGCAATTAGTATAGGAGCACTGTGTTTGACTTCTCTGGATGTTTCCCAGGCGAGTTATTGACAAGTAAATCCTAGACGCTCGATCTTGGTTATTTTCGCTTTCGCGGCTGGCAGTAAAAGAACCATGTTTCTGTGAATAACTCCTGAACCGTAAGTCCTAGACGCTCGCTCTTGGCTGCATTCGATTCAGCTCGTGGCAGCCAGTCTAAAAAACACTATCTTGGACTTCTCTGCATGTTTCCCAGGCGAGCAATTGGCAGCATGTTCAGAACCATGTTTCTGTGAATAACTCCTGAACCGTAAGTCCTAGACGCTCGCTCTTGGCTGCATTCGATTCAGCTCGTGGCAGCCAGTCTAAAAAACACTATCTTGGACTTCTCTGCATGTTTCCCAGGCGAGAAATTGGCAGCATGTTCAGAACCATGTTTCTGTGAATAACTCCTGAACCGTAAGTCCTAGACGCTCGCTCTTGGCTGCATTCGATTCAGCTCGTGGCAGCCAGTCTAAAAAACACTATCTTGGACTTCTCTGCATGTTTCCCAGGCGAGAAATTGGCAGCATGTTCAGAACCATGTTTCTGTGAATAACTCCTGAACCGTAAGTCCTAGACGCTCGCTCTTGGCTGCATTCGATTCAGCTCGTGGCAGCCAGTCTAAAAAACACTATCTTGGACTTCTCTGCATGTTTCCCAGGCGAGAAATTGGCAGCATGTTCAGAACCATGTTTCTGTGAATAACTCCTGAACCGTAAGTCCTAGACGCTCGCTCTTGGCTGCATTCGATTCAGCTCGTGGCAGCCAGTCTAAAAAACACTATCTTGGACTTCTCTGCATGTTTCCCAGGCGAGAAATTGGCAGCATGTTCAGAACCATGTTTCTGTGAATAACTCCTGAACCGTAAGTCCTAGACGCTCGCTCTTGGCTGCATTCGATTCAGCTCGTGGCAGCCAGTCTAAAAAACACTATCTTGGACTTCTCTGCATGTTTCCCAGGCGAGAAATTGGCAGCATGTTCAGAACCATGTTTCTGTGAATAACTCCTGAACCGTAAGTCCTAGACGCTCGCTCTTGGCTGCATTCGATTCAGCTCGTGGCAGCCAGTCTAAAAAACACTATCTTGGACTTCTCTGCATGTTTCCCAGGCGAGAAATTGGCAGCATGTTCAGAACCATGTTTCTGTGAATAACTCCTGAACCGTAAGTCCTAGACGCTCGCTCTTGGCTGCATTCGATTCAGCTCGTGGCAGCCAGTCTAAAAAACACTATCTTGGACTTCTCTGCATGTTTCCCAGGCGAGAAATTGGCAGCATGTTCAGAACCATGTTTCTGTGAATAACTCCTGAACCGTAAGTCCTAGACGCTCGCTCTTGGCTGCATTCGATTCAGCTCGTGGCAGCCAGTCTAAAAAACACTATCTTGGACTTCTCTGCATGTTTCCCAGGCGAGAAATTGGCAGCATGTTCAGAACCATGTTTCTGTGAATAACTCCTGAACCGTAAGTCCTAGACGCTCGCTCTTGGCTGCATTCGATTCAGCTCGTGGCAGCCAGTCTAAAAAACACTATCTTGGACTTCTCTGCATGTTTCCCAGGCGAGAAATTGGCAGCATGTTCAGAACCATGTTTCTGTGAATAACTCCTGAACCGTAAGTCCTAGACGCTCGCTCTTGGCTGCATTCGATTCAGCTCGTGGCAGCCAGTCTAAAAAACACTATCTTGGACTTCTCTGCATGTTTCCCAGGCGAGAAATTGGCAGCATGTTCAGAACCATGTTTCTGTGAATAACTCCTGAACCGTAAGTCCTAGACGCTCGATCTTGGCGGCATTCGTCTCAGCGCCTGGCAATTAGTATAGGAGCACTGTGTTTGACTTCTCTGGATGTTTCCCAGGCGAGTTATTGACAAGTAAATCCTAGACGCTCGATCTTGGTTATTTTCGCTTTCGCGGCTGGCAGTAAAAGAACCATGTTTCTGTGAATAACTCCTGAACCGTAAGTCCTAGACGCTCGCTCTTGGCTGCATTCGATTCAGCTCGTGGCAGCCAGTCTAAAAAACACTATCTTGGACTTCTCTGCATGTTTCCCAGGCGAGCAATTGGCAGCATGTTCAGAACCATGTTTCTGTGAATAACTCCTGAACCGTAAGTCCTAGACGCTCGCTCTTGGCTGCATTCGATTCAGCTCGTGGCAGCCAGTCTAAAAAACACTATCTTGGACTTCTCTGCATGTTTCCCAGGCGAGCAATTGGCAGCATGTTCAGAACCATGTGTCTGTGAATAACTCCTGAACCGTAAGTCACAGACGCTCGCTCTTGGCTGCATTCGATTCAGCTCGTGGCAGCCAGTCTAAAAAACACTATCTTGGACTCCTCTGCATGTTCCTAAGGCAAATGTTTCTAAAGCTAATTCTTGAACCGTAAGTCCTAGACGCTCGATCTTGGCGGCATTCGTCTCAGCGCCTGGCAATTAGTATAGGAGCACTGTGTTTGACTTCTCTGGATGTTTCCCAGGCGAGTTATTGACAAGTAAATCCTAGACGCTCGATCTTGGTTATTTTCGCTTTCGCGGCTGGCAGTAAAAGAACCATGTTTCTGTGAATAACTCCTGAACCGTAAGTCCTAGACGCTCGCTCTTGGCTGCATTCGATTCAGCTCGTGGCAGCCAGTCTAAAAAACACTATCTTGGACTTCTCTGCATGTTTCCCAGGCGAGCAATTGGCAGCATGTTCAGAACCATGTTTCTGTGAATAACTCCTGAACCGTAAGTCCTAGACGCTCGCTCTTGGCTGCATTCGATTCAGCTCGTGGCAGCCAGTCTAAAAAACACTATCTTGGACTTCTCTGCATGTTCCTAAGGCAAATGTTTCTAAAGCTAATTCTTGAACCGTAAGTCCTAGACGCTCGATCTTGGCGGCATTCGTCTCAGCGCCTGGCAATTAGTATAGGAGCACTGTGTTTGACTTCTCTGGATGTTTCCCAGGCGAGTTATTGACAAGTAAATCCTAGACGCTCGATCTTGGTTATTTTCGCTTTCGCGGCTGGCAGTAAAAGAACCATGTTTCTGTGAATAACTCCTGAACCGTAAGTCCTAGACGCTCGCTCTTGGCTGCATTCGATTCAGCTCGTGGCAGCCAGTCTAAAAAACACTATCTTGGACTTCTCTGCATGTTTCCCAGGCGAGAAATTGGCAGCATGTTCAGAACCATGTTTCTGTGAATAACTCCTGAACCGTAAGTCCTAGACGCTCGCTCTTGGCTGCATTCGATTCAGCTCGTGGCAGCCAGTCTAAAAAACACTATCTTGGACTTCTCTGCATGTTTCCCAGGCGAGAAATTGGCAGCATGTTCAGAACCATGTTTCTGTGAATAACTCCTGAACCGTAAGTCCTAGACGCTCGATCTTGGCGGCATTCGTCTCAGCGCCTGGCAATTAGTATAGGAGCACTGTGTTTGACTTCTCTGGATGTTTCCCAGGCGAGTTATTGACAAGTAAATCCTAGACGCTCGATCTTGGTTATTTTCGCTTTCGCGGCTGGCAGTAAAAGAACCATGTTTCTGTGAATAACTCCTGAACCGTAAGTCCTAGACGCTCGCTCTTGGCTGCATTCGATTCAGCTCGTGGCAGCCAGTCTAAAAAACACTATCTTGGACTTCTCTGCATGTTTCCCAGGCGAGCAATTGGCAGCATGTTCAGAACCATGTTTCTGTGAATAACTCCTGAACCGTAAGTCCTAGACGCTCGCTCTTGGCTGCATTCGATTCAGCTCGTGGCAGCCAGTCTAAAAAACACTATCTTGGACTTCTCTGCATGTTTCCCAGGCGAGAAATTGGCAGCATGTTCAGAACCATGTTTCTGTGAATAACTCCTGAACCGTAAGTCCTAGACGCTCGATCTTGGCGGCATTCGTCTCAGCGCCTGGCAATTAGTATAGGAGCACTGTGTTTGACTTCTCTGGATGTTTCCCAGGCGAGTTATTGACAAGTAAATCCTAGACGCTCGATCTTGGTTATTTTCGCTTTCGCGGCTGGCAGTAAAAGAACCATGTTTCTGTGAATAACTCCTGAACCGTAAGTCCTAGACGCTCGCTCTTGGCTGCATTCGATTCAGCTCGTGGCAGCCAGTCTAAAAAACACTATCTTGGACTTCTCTGCATGTTTCCCAGGCGAGAAATTGGCAGCATGTTCAGAACCATGTTTCTGTGAATAACTCCTGAACCGTAAGTCCTAGACGCTCGCTCTTGGCTGCATTCGATTCAGCTCGTGGCAGCCAGTCTAAAAAACACTATCTTGGACTTCTCTGCATGTTTCCCAGGCGAGAAATTGGCAGCATGTTCAGAACCATGTTTCTGTGAATAACTCCTGAACCGTAAGTCCTAGACGCTCGCTCTTGGCTGCATTCGATTCAGCTCGTGGCAGCCAGTCTAAAAAACACTATCTTGGACTTCTCTGCATGTTTCCCAGGCGAGAAATTGGCAGCATGTTCAGAACCATGTTTCTGTGAATAACTCCTGAACCGTAAGTCCTAGACGCTCGCTCTTGGCTGCATTCGATTCAGCTCGTGGCAGCCAGTCTAAAAAACACTATCTTGGACTTCTCTGCATGTTTCCCAGGCGAGAAATTGGCAGCATGTTCAGAACCATGTTTCTGTGAATAACTCCTGAACCGTAAGTCCTAGACGCTCGCTCTTGGCTGCATTCGATTCAGCTCGTGGCAGCCAGTCTAAAAAACACTATCTTGGACTTCTCTGCATGTTTCCCAGGCGAGCAATTGGCAGCATGTTCAGAACCATGTTTCTGTGAATAACTCCTGAACCGTAAGTCCTAGACGCTCGCTCTTGGCTGCATTCGATTCAGCTCGTGGCAGCCAGTCTAAAAAACACTATCTTGGACTTCTCTGCATGTTTCCCAGGCGAGAAATTGGCAGCATGTTCAGAACCATGTTTCTGTGAATAACTCCTGAACCGTAAGTCCTAGACGCTCGATCTTGGCGGCATTCGTCTCAGCGCCTGGCAATTAGTATAGGAGCACTGTGTTTGACTTCTCTGGATGTTTCCCAGGCGAGTTATTGACAAGTAAATCCTAGACGCTCGATCTTGGTTATTTTCGCTTTCGCGGCTGGCAGTAAAAGAACCATGTTTCTGTGAATAACTCCTGAACCGTAAGTCCTAGACGCTCGCTCTTGGCTGCATTCGATTCAGCTCGTGGCAGCCAGTCTAAAAAACACTATCTTGGACTTCTCTGCATGTTTCCCAGGCGAGCAATTGGCAGCATGTTCAGAACCATGTTTCTGTGAATAACTCCTGAACCGTAAGTCCTAGACGCTCGCTCTTGGCTGCATTCGATTCAGCTCGTGGCAGCCAGTCTAAAAAACACTATCTTGGACTTCTCTGCATGTTTCCCAGGCGAGCAATTGGCAGCATGTTCAGAACCATGTTTCTGTGAATAACTCCTGAACCGTAAGTCCTAGACGCTCGCTCTTGGCTGCATTCGATTCAGCTCGTGGCAGCCAGTCTAAAAAACACTATCTTGGACTTCTCTGCATGTTTCCCAGGCGAGAAATTGGCAGCATGTTCAGAACCATGTTTCTGTGAATAACTCCTGAACCGTAAGTCCTAGACGCTCGATCTTGGCGGCATTCGTCTCAGCGCCTGGCAATTAGTATAGGAGCACTGTGTTTGACTTCTCTGGATGTTTCCCAGGCGAGTTATTGACAAGTAAATCCTAGACGCTCGATCTTGGTTATTTTCGCTTTCGCGGCTGGCAGTAAAAGAACCATGTTTCTGTGAATAACTCCTGAACCGTAAGTCCTAGACGCTCGCTCTTGGCTGCATTCGATTCAGCTCGTGGCAGCCAGTCTAAAAAACACTATCTTGGACTTCTCTGCATGTTTCCCAGGCGAGCAATTGGCAGCATGTTCAGAACCATGTTTCTGTGAATAACTCCTGAACCGTAAGTCCTAGACGCTCGCTCTTGGCTGCATTCGATTCAGCTCGTGGCAGCCAGTCTAAAAAACACTATCTTGGACTTCTCTGCATGTTTCCCAGGCGAGAAATTGGCAGCATGTTCAGAACCATGTTTCTGTGAATAACTCCTGAACCGTAAGTCCTAGACGCTCGCTCTTGGCTGCATTCGATTCAGCTCGTGGCAGCCAGTCTAAAAAACACTATCTTGGACTTCTCTGCATGTTTCCCAGGCGAGAAATTGGCAGCATGTTCAGAACCATGTTTCTGTGAATAACTCCTGAACCGTAAGTCCTAGACGCTCGCTCTTGGCTGCATTCGATTCAGCTCGTGGCAGCCAGTCTAAAAAACACTATCTTGGACTTCTCTGCATGTTTCCCAGGCGAGAAATTGGCAGCATGTTCAGAACCATGTTTCTGTGAATAACTCCTGAACCGTAAGTCCTAGACGCTCGCTCTTGGCTGCATTCGATTCAGCTCGTGGCAGCCAGTCTAAAAAACACTATCTTGGACTTCTCTGCATGTTTCCCAGGCGAGAAATTGGCAGCATGTTCAGAACCATGTTTCTGTGAATAACTCCTGAACCGTAAGTCCTAGACGCTCGCTCTTGGCTGCATTCGATTCAGCTCGTGGCAGCCAGTCTAAAAAACACTATCTTGGACTTCTCTGCATGTTTCCCAGGCGAGAAATTGGCAGCATGTTCAGAACCATGTTTCTGTGAATAACTCCTGAACCGTAAGTCCTAGACGCTCGCTCTTGGCTGCATTCGATTCAGCTCGTGGCAGCCAGTCTAAAAAACACTATCTTGGACTTCTCTGCATGTTTCCCAGGCGAGAAATTGGCAGCATGTTCAGAACCATGTTTCTGTGAATAACTCCTGAACCGTAAGTCCTAGACGCTCGCTCTTGGCTGCATTCGATTCAGCTCGTGGCAGCCAGTCTAAAAAACACTATCTTGGACTTCTCTGCATGTTTCCCAGGCGAGAAATTGGCAGCATGTTCAGAACCATGTTTCTGTGAATAACTCCTGAACCGTAAGTCCTAGACGCTCGCTCTTGGCTGCATTCGATTCAGCTCGTGGCAGCCAGTCTAAAAAACACTATCTTGGACTTCTCTGCATGTTTCCCAGGCGAGAAATTGGCAGCATGTTCAGAACCATGTTTCTGTGAATAACTCCTGAACCGTAAGTCCTAGACGCTCGCTCTTGGCTGCATTCGATTCAGCTCGTGGCAGCCAGTCTAAAAAACACTATCTTGGACTTCTCTGCATGTTTCCCAGGCGAGAAATTGGCAGCATGTTCAGAACCATGTTTCTGTGAATAACTCCTGAACCGTAAGTCCTAGACGCTCGATCTTGGCGGCATTCGTCTCAGCGCCTGGCAATTAGTATAGGAGCACTGTGTTTGACTTCTCTGGATGTTTCCCAGGCGAGTTATTGACAAGTAAATCCTAGACGCTCGATCTTGGTTATTTTCGCTTTCGCGGCTGGCAGTAAAAGAACCATGTTTCTGTGAATAACTCCTGAACCGTAAGTCCTAGACGCTCGCTCTTGGCTGCATTCGATTCAGCTCGTGGCAGCCAGTCTAAAAAACACTATCTTGGACTTCTCTGCATGTTTCCCAGGCGAGCAATTGGCAGCATGTTCAGAACCATGTTTCTGTGAATAACTCCTGAACCGTAAGTCCTAGACGCTCGCTCTTGGCTGCATTCGATTCAGCTCGTGGCAGCCAGTCTAAAAAACACTATCTTGGACTTCTCTGCATGTTTCCCAGGCGAGCAATTGGCAGCATGTTCAGAACCATGTTTCTGTGAATAACTCCTGAACCGTAAGTCACAGACGCTCGCTCTTGGCTGCATTCGATTCAGCTCGTGGCAGCCAGTCTAAAAAACACTATCTTGGACTCCTCTGCATGTTCCTAAGGCAAATGTTTCTAAAGCTAATTCTTGAACCGTAAGTCCTAGACGCTCGATCTTGGCGGCATTCGTCTCAGCGCCTGGCAATTAGTATAGGAGCACTGTGTTTGACTTCTCTGGATGTTTCCCAGGCGAGTTATTGACAAGTAAATCCTAGACGCTCGATCTTGGTTATTTTCGCTTTCGCGGCTGGCAGTAAAAGAACCATGTTTCTGTGAATAACTCCTGAACCGTAAGTCCTAGACGCTCGCTCTTGGCTGCATTCGATTCAGCTCGTGGCAGCCAGTCTAAAAAACACTATCTTGGACTTCTCTGCATGTTTCCCAGGCGAGCAATTGGCAGCATGTTCAGAACCATGTTTCTGTGAATAACTCCTGAACCGTAAGTCCTAGACGCTCGCTCTTGGCTGCATTCGATTCAGCTCGTGGCAGCCAGTCTAAAAAACACTATCTTGGACTTCTCTGCATGTTCCTAAGGCAAATGTTTCTAAAGCTAATTCTTGAACCGTAAGTCCTAGACGCTCGATCTTGGCGGCATTCGTCTCAGCGCCTGGCAATTAGTATAGGAGCACTGTGTTTGACTTCTCTGGATGTTTCCCAGGCGAGTTATTGACAAGTAAATCCTAGACGCTCGATCTTGGTTATTTTCGCTTTCGCGGCTGGCAGTAAAAGAACCATGTTTCTGTGAATAACTCCTGAACCGTAAGTCCTAGACGCTCGCTCTTGGCTGCATTCGATTCAGCTCGTGGCAGCCAGTCTAAAAAACACTATCTTGGACTTCTCTGCATGTTTCCCAGGCGAGAAATTGGCAGCATGTTCAGAACCATGTTTCTGTGAATAACTCCTGAACCGTAAGTCCTAGGCGCTCGCTCTTGGCTGCATTCGATTCAGCTCGTGGCAGCCAGTCTAAAAAACACTATCTTGGACTTCTCTGCATGTTTCCCAGGCGAGAAATTGGCAGCATGTTCAGAACCATGTTTCTGTGAATAACTCCTGAACCGTAAGTCCTAGACGCTCGATCTTGGCGGCATTCGTCTCAGCGCCTGGCAATTAGTATAGGAGCACTGTGTTTGACTTCTCTGGATGTTTCCCAGGCGAGTTATTGACAAGTAAATCCTAGACGCTCGATCTTGGTTATTTTCGCTTTCGCGGCTGGCAGTAAAAGAACCATGTTTCTGTGAATAACTCCTGAACCGTAAGTCCTAGACGCTCGCTCTTGGCTGCATTCGATTCAGCTCGTGGCAGCCAGTCTAAAAAACACTATCTTGGACTTCTCTGCATGTTTCCCAGGCGAGCAATTGGCAGCATGTTCAGAACCATGTTTCTGTGAATAACTCCTGAACCGTAAGTCCTAGACGCTCGCTCTTGGCTGCATTCGATTCAGCTCGTGGCAGCCAGTCTAAAAAACACTATCTTGGACTTCTCTGCATGTTTCCCAGGCGAGCAATTGGCAGCATGTTCAGAACCATGTTTCTGTGAATAACTCCTGAACCGTAAGTCACAGACGCTCGCTCTTGGCTGCATTCGATTCAGCTCGTGGCAGCCAGTCTAAAAAACACTATCTTGGACTCCTCTGCATGTTCCTAAGGCAAATGTTTCTAAAGCTAATTCTTGAACCGTAAGTCCTAGACGCTCGATCTTGGCGGCATTCGTCTCAGCGCCTGGCAATTAGTATAGGAGCACTGTGTTTGACTTCTCTGGATGTTTCCCAGGCGAGTTATTGACAAGTAAATCCTAGACGCTCGATCTTGGTTATTTTCGCTTTCGCGGCTGGCAGTAAAAGAACCATGTTTCTGTGAATAACTCCTGAACCGTAAGTCCTAGACGCTCGCTCTTGGCTGCATTCGATTCAGCTCGTGGCAGCCAGTCTAAAAAACACTATCTTGGACTTCTCTGCATGTTTCCCAGGCGAGAAATTGGCAGCATGTTCAGAACCATGTTTCTGTGAATAACTCCTGAACCGTAAGTCCTAGACGCTCGATCTTGGCGGCATTCGTCTCAGCGCCTGGCAATTAGTATAGGAGCACTGTGTTTGACTTCTCTGGATGTTTCCCAGGCGAGTTATTGACAAGTAAATCCTAGACGCTCGATCTTGGTTATTTTCGCTTTCGCGGCTGGCAGTAAAAGAACCATGTTTCTGTGAATAACTCCTGAACCGTAAGTCCTAGACGCTCGCTCTTGGCTGCATTCGATTCAGCTCGTGGCAGCCAGTCTAAAAAACACTATCTTGGACTTCTCTGCATGTTTCCCAGGCGAGCAATTGGCAGCATGTTCAGAACCATGTTTCTGTGAATAACTCCTGAACCGTAAGTCCTAGACGCTCGCTCTTGGCTGCATTCGATTCAGCTCGTGGCAGCCAGTCTAAAAAACACTATCTTGGACTTCTCTGCATGTTTCCCAGGCGAGCAATTGGCAGCATGTTCAGAACCATGTTTCTGTGAATAACTCCTGAACCGTAAGTCCTAGACGCTCGCTCTTGGCTGCATTCGATTCAGCTCGTGGCAGCCAGTCTAAAAAACACTATCTTGGACTTCTCTGCATGTTTCCCAGGCGAGAAATTGGCAGCATGTTCAGAACCATGTTTCTGTGAATAACTCCTGAACCGTAAGTCCTAGACGCTCGATCTTGGCGGCATTCGTCTCAGCGCCTGGCAATTAGTATAGGAGCACTGTGTTTGACTTCTCTGGATGTTTCCCAGGCGAGTTATTGACAAGTAAATCCTAGACGCTCGATCTTGGTTATTTTCGCTTTCGCGGCTGGCAGTAAAAGAACCATGTTTCTGTGAATAACTCCTGAACCGTAAGTCCTAGACGCTCGCTCTTGGCTGCATTCGATTCAGCTCGTGGCAGCCAGTCTAAAAAACACTATCTTGGACTTCTCTGCATGTTTCCCAGGCGAGCAATTGGCAGCATGTTCAGAACCATGTTTCTGTGAATAACTCCTGAACCGTAAGTCCTAGACGCTCGCTCTTGGCTGCATTCGATTCAGCTCGTGGCAGCCAGTCTAAAAAACACTATCTTGGACTTCTCTGCATGTTTCCCAGGCGAGAAATTGGCAGCATGTTCAGAACCATGTTTCTGTGAATAACTCCTGAACCGTAAGTCCTAGACGCTCGCTCTTGGCTGCATTCGATTCAGCTCGTGGCAGCCAGTCTAAAAAACACTATCTTGGACTTCTCTGCATGTTTCCCAGGCGAGAAATTGGCAGCATGTTCAGAACCATGTTTCTGTGAATAACTCCTGAACCGTAAGTCCTAGACGCTCGCTCTTGGCTGCATTCGATTCAGCTCGTGGCAGCCAGTCTAAAAAACACTATCTTGGACTTCTCTGCATGTTTCCCAGGCGAGAAATTGGCAGCATGTTCAGAACCATGTTTCTGTGAATAACTCCTGAACCGTAAGTCCTAGACGCTCGCTCTTGGCTGCATTCGATTCAGCTCGTGGCAGCCAGTCTAAAAAACACTATCTTGGACTTCTCTGCATGTTTCCCAGGCGAGAAATTGGCAGCATGTTCAGAACCATGTTTCTGTGAATAACTCCTGAACCGTAAGTCCTAGACGCTCGCTCTTGGCTGCATTCGATTCAGCTCGTGGCAGCCAGTCTAAAAAACACTATCTTGGACTTCTCTGCATGTTTCCCAGGCGAGAAATTGGCAGCATGTTCAGAACCATGTTTCTGTGAATAACTCCTGAACCGTAAGTCCTAGACGCTCGCTCTTGGCTGCATTCGATTCAGCTCGTGGCAGCCAGTCTAAAAAACACTATCTTGGACTTCTCTGCATGTTTCCCAGGCGAGAAATTGGCAGCATGTTCAGAACCATGTTTCTGTGAATAACTCCTGAACCGTAAGTCCTAGACGCTCGCTCTTGGCTGCATTCGATTCAGCTCGTGGCAGCCAGTCTAAAAAACACTATCTTGGACTTCTCTGCATGTTTCCCAGGCGAGAAATTGGCAGCATGTTCAGAACCATGTTTCTGTGAATAACTCCTGAACCGTAAGTCCTAGACGCTCGCTCTTGGCTGCATTCGATTCAGCTCGTGGCAGCCAGTCTAAAAAACACTATCTTGGACTTCTCTGCATGTTTCCCAGGCGAGAAATTGGCAGCATGTTCAGAACCATGTTTCTGTGAATAACTCCTGAACCGTAAGTCCTAGACGCTCGCTCTTGGCTGCATTCGATTCAGCTCGTGGCAGCCAGTCTAAAAAACACTATCTTGGACTTCTCTGCATGTTTCCCAGGCGAGAAATTGGCAGCATGTTCAGAACCATGTTTCTGTGAATAACTCCTGAACCGTAAGTCCTAGACGCTCGCTCTTGGCTGCATTCGATTCAGCTCGTGGCAGCCAGTCTAAAAAACACTATCTTGGACTTCTCTGCATGTTTCCCAGGCGAGAAATTGGCAGCATGTTCAGAACCATGTTTCTGTGAATAACTCCTGAACCGTAAGTCCTAGACGCTCGCTCTTGGCTGCATTCGATTCAGCTCGTGGCAGCCAGTCTAAAAAACACTATCTTGGACTTCTCTGCATGTTTCCCAGGCGAGAAATTGGCAGCATGTTCAGAACCATGTTTCTGTGAATAACTCCTGAACCGTAAGTCCTAGACGCTCGATCTTGGCGGCATTCGTCTCAGCGCCTGGCAATTAGTATAGGAGCACTGTGTTTGACTTCTCTGGATGTTTCCCAGGCGAGTTATTGACAAGTAAATCCTAGACGCTCGATCTTGGTTATTTTCGCTTTCGCGGCTGGCAGTAAAAGAACCATGTTTCTGTGAATAACTCCTGAACCGTAAGTCCTAGACGCTCGCTCTTGGCTGCATTCGATTCAGCTCGTGGCAGCCAGTCTAAAAAACACTATCTTGGACTTCTCTGCATGTTTCCCAGGCGAGCAATTGGCAGCATGTTCAGAACCATGTTTCTGTGAATAACTCCTGAACCGTAAGTCCTAGACGCTCGCTCTTGGCTGCATTCGATTCAGCTCGTGGCAGCCAGTCTAAAAAACACTATCTTGGACTTCTCTGCATGTTTCCCAGGCGAGCAATTGGCAGCATGTTCAGAACCATGTTTCTGTGAATAACTCCTGAACCGTAAGTCACAGACGCTCGCTCTTGGCTGCATTCGATTCAGCTCGTGGCAGCCAGTCTAAAAAACACTATCTTGGACTCCTCTGCATGTTCCTAAGGCAAATGTTTCTAAAGCTAATTCTTGAACCGTAAGTCCTAGACGCTCGATCTTGGCGGCATTCGTCTCAGCGCCTGGCAATTAGTATAGGAGCACTGTGTTTGACTTCTCTGGATGTTTCCCAGGCGAGTTATTGACAAGTAAATCCTAGACGCTCGATCTTGGTTATTTTCGCTTTCGCGGCTGGCAGTAAAAGAACCATGTTTCTGTGAATAACTCCTGAACCGTAAGTCCTAGACGCTCGCTCTTGGCTGCATTCGATTCAGCTCGTGGCAGCCAGTCTAAAAAACACTATCTTGGACTTCTCTGCATGTTTCCCAGGCGAGCAATTGGCAGCATGTTCAGAACCATGTTTCTGTGAATAACTCCTGAACCGTAAGTCCTAGACGCTCGCTCTTGGCTGCATTCGATTCAGCTCGTGGCAGCCAGTCTAAAAAACACTATCTTGGACTTCTCTGCATGTTCCTAAGGCAAATGTTTCTAAAGCTAATTCTTGAACCGTAAGTCCTAGACGCTCGATCTTGGCGGCATTCGTCTCAGCGCCTGGCAATTAGTATAGGAGCACTGTGTTTGACTTCTCTGGATGTTTCCCAGGCGAGTTATTGACAAGTAAATCCTAGACGCTCGATCTTGGTTATTTTCGCTTTCGCGGCTGGCAGTAAAAGAACCATGTTTCTGTGAATAACTCCTGAACCGTAAGTCCTAGACGCTCGCTCTTGGCTGCATTCGATTCAGCTCGTGGCAGCCAGTCTAAAAAACACTATCTTGGACTTCTCTGCATGTTTCCCAGGCGAGAAATTGGCAGCATGTTCAGAACCATGTTTCTGTGAATAACTCCTGAACCGTAAGTCCTAGACGCTCGCTCTTGGCTGCATTCGATTCAGCTCGTGGCAGCCAGTCTAAAAAACACTATCTTGGACTTCTCTGCATGTTTCCCAGGCGAGAAATTGGCAGCATGTTCAGAACCATGTTTCTGTGAATAACTCCTGAACCGTAAGTCCTAGACGCTCGATCTTGGCGGCATTCGTCTCAGCGCCTGGCAATTAGTATAGGAGCACTGTGTTTGACTTCTCTGGATGTTTCCCAGGCGAGTTATTGACAAGTAAATCCTAGACGCTCGATCTTGGTTATTTTCGCTTTCGCGGCTGGCAGTAAAAGAACCATGTTTCTGTGAATAACTCCTGAACCGTAAGTCCTAGACGCTCGCTCTTGGCTGCATTCGATTCAGCTCGTGGCAGCCAGTCTAAAAAACACTATCTTGGACTTCTCTGCATGTTTCCCAGGCGAGAAATTGGCAGCATGTTCAGAACCATGTTTCTGTGAATAACTCCTGAACCGTAAGTCCTAGACGCTCGCTCTTGGCTGCATTCGATTCAGCTCGTGGCAGCCAGTCTAAAAAACACTATCTTGGACTTCTCTGCATGTTTCCCAGGCGAGAAATTGGCAGCATGTTCAGAACCATGTTTCTGTGAATAACTCCTGAACCGTAAGTCCTAGACGCTCGCTCTTGGCTGCATTCGATTCAGCTCGTGGCAGCCAGTCTAAAAAACACTATCTTGGACTTCTCTGCATGTTTCCCAGGCGAGAAATTGGCAGCATGTTCAGAACCATGTTTCTGTGAATAACTCCTGAACCGTAAGTCCTAGACGCTCGCTCTTGGCTGCATTCGATTCAGCTCGTGGCAGCCAGTCTAAAAAACACTATCTTGGACTTCTCTGCATGTTTCCCAGGCGAGAAATTGGCAGCATGTTCAGAACCATGTTTCTGTGAATAACTCCTGAACCGTAAGTCCTAGACGCTCGCTCTTGGCTGCATTCGATTCAGCTCGTGGCAGCCAGTCTAAAAAACACTATCTTGGACTTCTCTGCATGTTTCCCAGGCGAGAAATTGGCAGCATGTTCAGAACCATGTTTCTGTGAATAACTCCTGAACCGTAAGTCCTAGACGCTCGCTCTTGGCTGCATTCGATTCAGCTCGTGGCAGCCAGTCTAAAAAACACTATCTTGGACTTCTCTGCATGTTTCCCAGGCGAGAAATTGGCAGCATGTTCAGAACCATGTTTCTGTGAATAACTCCTGAACCGTAAGTCCTAGACGCTCGCTCTTGGCTGCATTCGATTCAGCTCGTGGCAGCCAGTCTAAAAAACACTATCTTGGACTTCTCTGCATGTTTCCCAGGCGAGAAATTGGCAGCATGTTCAGAACCATGTTTCTGTGAATAACTCCTGAACCGTAAGTCCTAGACGCTCGCTCTTGGCTGCATTCGATTCAGCTCGTGGCAGCCAGTCTAAAAAACACTATCTTGGACTTCTCTGCATGTTTCCCAGGCGAGAAATTGGCAGCATGTTCAGAACCATGTTTCTGTGAATAACTCCTGAACCGTAAGTCCTAGACGCTCGATCTTGGCGGCATTCGTCTCAGCGCCTGGCAATTAGTATAGGAGCACTGTGTTTGACTTCTCTGGATGTTTCCCAGGCGAGTTATTGACAAGTAAATCCTAGACGCTCGATCTTGGTTATTTTCGCTTTCGCGGCTGGCAGTAAAAGAACCATGTTTCTGTGAATAACTCCTGAACCGTAAGTCCTAGACGCTCGCTCTTGGCTGCATTCGATTCAGCTCGTGGCAGCCAGTCTAAAAAACACTATCTTGGACTTCTCTGCATGTTTCCCAGGCGAGCAATTGGCAGCATGTTCAGAACCATGTTTCTGTGAATAACTCCTGAACCGTAAGTCCTAGACGCTCGCTCTTGGCTGCATTCGATTCAGCTCGTGGCAGCCAGTCTAAAAAACACTATCTTGGACTTCTCTGCATGTTTCCCAGGCGAGCAATTGGCAGCATGTTCAGAACCATGTGTCTGTGAATAACTCCTGAACCGTAAGTCACAGACGCTCGCTCTTGGCTGCATTCGATTCAGCTCGTGGCAGCCAGTCTAAAAAACACTATCTTGGACTCCTCTGCATGTTCCTAAGGCAAATGTTTCTAAAGCTAATTCTTGAACCGTAAGTCCTAGACGCTCGATCTTGGCGGCATTCGTCTCAGCGCCTGGCAATTAGTATAGGAGCACTGTGTTTGACTTCTCTGGATGTTTCCCAGGCGAGTTATTGACAAGTAAATCCTAGACGCTCGATCTTGGTTATTTTCGCTTTCGCGGCTGGCAGTAAAAGAACCATGTTTCTGTGAATAACTCCTGAACCGTAAGTCCTAGACGCTCGCTCTTGGCTGCATTCGATTCAGCTCGTGGCAGCCAGTCTAAAAAACACTATCTTGGACTTCTCTGCATGTTTCCCAGGCGAGCAATTGGCAGCATGTTCAGAACCATGTTTCTGTGAATAACTCCTGAACCGTAAGTCCTAGACGCTCGCTCTTGGCTGCATTCGATTCAGCTCGTGGCAGCCAGTCTAAAAAACACTATCTTGGACTTCTCTGCATGTTCCTAAGGCAAATGTTTCTAAAGCTAATTCTTGAACCGTAAGTCCTAGACGCTCGATCTTGGCGGCATTCGTCTCAGCGCCTGGCAATTAGTATAGGAGCACTGTGTTTGACTTCTCTGGATGTTTCCCAGGCGAGTTATTGACAAGTAAATCCTAGACGCTCGATCTTGGTTATTTTCGCTTTCGCGGCTGGCAGTAAAAGAACCATGTTTCTGTGAATAACTCCTGAACCGTAAGTCCTAGACGCTCGCTCTTGGCTGCATTCGATTCAGCTCGTGGCAGCCAGTCTAAAAAACACTATCTTGGACTTCTCTGCATGTTTCCCAGGCGAGAAATTGGCAGCATGTTCAGAACCATGTTTCTGTGAATAACTCCTGAACCGTAAGTCCTAGACGCTCGCTCTTGGCTGCATTCGATTCAGCTCGTGGCAGCCAGTCTAAAAAACACTATCTTGGACTTCTCTGCATGTTTCCCAGGCGAGAAATTGGCAGCATGTTCAGAACCATGTTTCTGTGAATAACTCCTGAACCGTAAGTCCTAGACGCTCGATCTTGGCGGCATTCGTCTCAGCGCCTGGCAATTAGTATAGGAGCACTGTGTTTGACTTCTCTGGATGTTTCCCAGGCGAGTTATTGACAAGTAAATCCTAGACGCTCGATCTTGGTTATTTTCGCTTTCGCGGCTGGCAGTAAAAGAACCATGTTTCTGTGAATAACTCCTGAACCGTAAGTCCTAGACGCTCGCTCTTGGCTGCATTCGATTCAGCTCGTGGCAGCCAGTCTAAAAAACACTATCTTGGACTTCTCTGCATGTTTCCCAGGCGAGAAATTGGCAGCATGTTCAGAACCATGTTTCTGTGAATAACTCCTGAACCGTAAGTCCTAGACGCTCGCTCTTGGCTGCATTCGATTCAGCTCGTGGCAGCCAGTCTAAAAAACACTATCTTGGACTTCTCTGCATGTTTCCCAGGCGAGCAATTGGCAGCATGTTCAGAACCATGTTTCTGTGAATAACTCCTGAACCGTAAGTCCTAGACGCTCGCTCTTGGCTGCATTCGATTCAGCTCGTGGCAGCCAGTCTAAAAAACACTATCTTGGACTTCTCTGCATGTTTCCCAGGCGAGAAATTGGCAGCATGTTCAGAACCATGTTTCTGTGAATAACTCCTGAACCGTAAGTCCTAGACGCTCGCTCTTGGCTGCATTCGATTCAGCTCGTGGCAGCCAGTCTAAAAAACACTATCTTGGACTTCTCTGCATGTTTCCCAGGCGAGAAATTGGCAGCATGTTCAGAACCATGTTTCTGTGAATAACTCCTGAACCGTAAGTCCTAGACGCTCGCTCTTGGCTGCATTCGATTCAGCTCGTGGCAGCCAGTCTAAAAAACACTATCTTGGACTTCTCTGCATGTTTCCCAGGCGAGAAATTGGCAGCATGTTCAGAACCATGTTTCTGTGAATAACTCCTGAACCGTAAGTCCTAGACGCTCGCTCTTGGCTGCATTCGATTCAGCTCGTGGCAGCCAGTCTAAAAAACACTATCTTGGACTTCTCTGCATGTTTCCCAGGCGAGAAATTGGCAGCATGTTCAGAACCATGTTTCTGTGAATAACTCCTGAACCGTAAGTCCTAGACGCTCGCTCTTGGCTGCATTCGATTCAGCTCGTGGCAGCCAGTCTAAAAAACACTATCTTGGACTTCTCTGCATGTTTCCCAGGCGAGAAATTGGCAGCATGTTCAGAACTATGTTTCTGTGAATAACTCCTGAACCGTAAGTCCTAGACGCTCGCTCTTGGCTGCATTCGATTCAGCTCGTGGCAGCCAGTCTAAAAAACACTATCTTGGACTTCTCTGCATGTTTCCCAGGCGAGAAATTGGCAGCATGTTCAGAACCATGTTTCTGTGAATAACTCCTGAACCGTAAGTCCTAGACGCTCGCTCTTGGCTGCATTCGATTCAGCTCGTGGCAGCCAGTCTAAAAAACACTATCTTGGACTTCTCTGCATGTTTCCCAGGCGAGAAATTGGCAGCATGTTCAGAACCATGTTTCTGTGAATAACTCCTGAACCGTAAGTCCTAGACGCTCGCTCTTGGCTGCATTCGATTCAGCTCGTGGCAGCCAGTCTAAAAAACACTATCTTGGACTTCTCTGCATGTTTCCCAGGCGAGAAATTGGCAGCATGTTCAGAACCATGTTTCTGTGAATAACTCCTGAACCGTAAGTCCTAGACGCTCGCTCTTGGCTGCATTCGATTCAGCTCGTGGCAGCCAGTCTAAAAAACACTATCTTGGACTTCTCTGCATGTTTCCCAGGCGAGAAATTGGCAGCATGTTCAGAACCATGTTTCTGTGAATAACTCCTGAACCGTAAGTCCTAGACGCTCGCTCTTGGCTGCATTCGATTCAGCTCGTGGCAGCCAGTCTAAAAAACACTATCTTGGACTTCTCTGCATGTTTCCCAGGCGAGAAATTGGCAGCATGTTCAGAACCATGTTTCTGTGAATAACTCCTGAACCGTAAGTCCTAGACGCTCGATCTTGGCGGCATTCGTCTCAGCGCCTGGCAATTAGTATAGGAGCACTGTGTTTGACTTCTCTGGATGTTTCCCAGGCGAGTTATTGACAAGTAAATCCTAGACGCTCGATCTTGGTTATTTTCGCTTTCGCGGCTGGCAGTAAAAGAACCATGTTTCTGTGAATAACTCCTGAACCGTAAGTCCTAGACGCTCGCTCTTGGCTGCATTCGATTCAGCTCGTGGCAGCCAGTCTAAAAAACACTATCTTGGACTTCTCTGCATGTTTCCCAGGCGAGCAATTGGCAGCATGTTCAGAACCATGTTTCTGTGAATAACTCCTGAACCGTAAGTCCTAGACGCTCGCTCTTGGCTGCATTCGATTCAGCTCGTGGCAGCCAGTCTAAAAAACACTATCTTGGACTTCTCTGCATGTTTCCCAGGCGAGCAATTGGCAGCATGTTCAGAACCATGTTTCTGTGAATAACTCCTGAACCGTAAGTCACAGACGCTCGCTCTTGGCTGCATTCGATTCAGCTCGTGGCAGCCAGTCTAAAAAACACTATCTTGGACTTCTCTGCATGTTTCCCAGGCGAGCAATTGGCAGCATGTTCAGAACCATGTTTCTGTGAATAACTCCTGAACCGTAAGTCCTAGACGCTCGCTCTTGGCTGCATTCGATTCAGCTCGTGGCAGCCAGTCTAAAAAACACTATCTTGGACTTCTCTGCATGTTTCCCAGGCGAGAAATTGGCAGCATGTTCAGAACCATGTTTCTGTGAATAACTCCTGAACCGTAAGTCCTAGACGCTCGATCTTGGCGGCATTCGTCTCAGCGCCTGGCAATTAGTATAGGAGCACTGTGTTTGACTTCTCTGGATGTTTCCCAGGCGAGTTATTGACAAGTAAATCCTAGACGCTCGATCTTGGTTATTTTCGCTTTCGCGGCTGGCAGTAAAAGAACCATGTTTCTGTGAATAACTCCTGAACCGTAAGTCCTAGACGCTCGCTCTTGGCTGCATTCGATTCAGCTCGTGGCAGCCAGTCTAAAAAACACTATCTTGGACTTCTCTGCATGTTTCCCAGGCGAGAAATTGGCAGCATGTTCAGAACCATGTTTCTGTGAATAACTCCTGAACCGTAAGTCCTAGACGCTCGATCTTGGCGGCATTCGTCTCAGCGCCTGGCAATTAGTATAGGAGCACTGTGTTTGACTTCTCTGGATGTTTCCCAGGCGAGTTATTGACAAGTAAATCCTAGACGCTCGATCTTGGTTATTTTCGCTTTCGCGGCTGGCAGTAAAAGAACCATGTTTCTGTGAATAACTCCTGAACCGTAAGTCCTAGACGCTCGCTCTTGGCTGCATTCGATTCAGCTCGTGGCAGCCAGTCTAAAAAACACTATCTTGGACTTCTCTGCATGTTTCCCAGGCGAGCAATTGGCAGCATGTTCAGAACCATGTTTCAGTGAATAACTCCTGAACCGTAAGTCCTAGACGCTCGCTCTTGGCTGCATTCGATTCAGCTCGTGGCAGCCAGTCTAAAAAACACTATCTTGGACTTCTCTGCATGTTTCCCAGGCGAGCAATTGGCAGCATGTTCAGAACCATGTTTCTGTGAATAACTCCTGAACCGTAAGTCCTAGACGCTCGCTCTTGGCTGCATTCGATTCAGCTCGTGGCAGCCAGTCTAAAAAACACTATCTTGGACTTCTCTGCATGTTTCCCAGGCGAGCAATTGGCAGCATGTTCAGAACCATGTTTCAGTGAATAACTCCTGAACCGTAAGTCCTAGACGCTCGCTCTTGGCTGCATTCGATTCAGCTCGTGGCAGCCAGTCTAAAAAACACTATCTTGGACTTCTCTGCATGTTTCCCAGGCGAGCAATTGGCAGCATGTTCAGAACCATGTTTCTGTGAATAACTCCTGAACCGTAAGTCCTAGACGCTCGCTCTTGGCTGCATTCGATTCAGCTCGTGGCAGCCAGTCTAAAAAACACTATCTTGGACTTCTCTGCATGTTTCCCAGGCGAGAAATTGGCAGCATGTTCAGAACCATGTTTCTGTGAATAACTCCTGAACCGTAAGTCCTAGACGCTCGATCTTGGCGGCATTCGTCTCAGCGCCTGGCAATTAGTATAGGAGCACTGTGTTTGACTTCTCTGGATGTTTCCCAGGCGAGTTATTGACAAGTAAATCCTAGACGCTCGATCTTGGTTATTTTCGCTTTCGCGGCTGGCAGTAAAAGAACCATGTTTCTGTGAATAACTCCTGAACCGTAAGTCCTAGACGCTCGCTCTTGGCTGCATTCGATTCAGCTCGTGGCAGCCAGTCTAAAAAACACTATCTTGGACTTCTCTGCATGTTTCCCAGGCGAGAAATTGGCAGCATGTTCAGAACCATGTTTCTGTGAATAACTCCTGAACCGTAAGTCCTAGACGCTCGCTCTTGGCTGCATTCGATTCAGCTCGTGGCAGCCAGTCTAAAAAACACTATCTTGGACTTCTCTGCATGTTTCCCAGGCGAGAAATTGGCAGCATGTTCAGAACCATGTTTCTGTGAATAACTCCTGAACCGTAAGTCCTAGACGCTCGCTCTTGGCTGCATTCGATTCAGCTCGTGGCAGCCAGTCTAAAAAACACTATCTTGGACTTCTCTGCATGTTTCCCAGGCGAGAAATTGGCAGCATGTTCAGAACCATGTTTCTGTGAATAACTCCTGAACCGTAAGTCCTAGACGCTCGCTCTTGGCTGCATTCGATTCAGCTCGTGGCAGCCAGTCTAAAAAACACTATCTTGGACTTCTCTGCATGTTTCCCAGGCGAGAAATTGGCAGCATGTTCAGAACCATGTTTCTGTGAATAACTCCTGAACCGTAAGTCCTAGACGCTCGCTCTTGGCTGCATTCGATTCAGCTCGTGGCAGCCAGTCTAAAAAACACTATCTTGGACTTCTCTGCATGTTTCCCAGGCGAGAAATTGGCAGCATGTTCAGAACCATGTTTCTGTGAATAACTCCTGAACCGTAAGTCCTAGACGCTCGCTCTTGGCTGCATTCGATTCAGCTCGTGGCAGCCAGTCTAAAAAACACTATCTTGGACTTCTCTGCATGTTTCCCAGGCGAGAAATTGGCAGCATGTTCAGAACCATGTTTCTGTGAATAACTCCTGAACCGTAAGTCCTAGACGCTCGATCTTGGCGGCATTCGTCTCAGCGCCTGGCAATTAGTATAGGAGCACTGTGTTTGACTTCTCTGGATGTTTCCCAGGCGAGTTATTGACAAGTAAATCCTAGACGCTCGATCTTGGTTATTTTCGCTTTCGCGGCTGGCAGTAAAAGAACCATGTTTCTGTGAATAACTCCTGAACCGTAAGTCCTAGACGCTCGCTCTTGGCTGCATTCGATTCAGCTCGTGGCAGCCAGTCTAAAAAACACTATCTTGGACTTCTCTGCATGTTTCCCAGGCGAGAAATTGGCAGCATGTTCAGAACCATGTTTCTGTGAATAACTCCTGAACCGTAAGTCCTAGACGCTCGATCTTGGCGGCATTCGTCTCAGCGCCTGGCAATTAGTATAGGAGCACTGTGTTTGACTTCTCTGGATGTTTCCCAGGCGAGTTATTGACAAGTAAATCCTAGACGCTCGATCTTGGTTATTTTCGCTTTCGCGGCTGGCAGTAAAAGAACCATGTTTCTGTGAATAACTCCTGAACCGTAAGTCCTAGACGCTCGCTCTTGGCTGCATTCGATTCAGCTCGTGGCAGCCAGTCTAAAAAACACTATCTTGGACTTCTCTGCATGTTTCCCAGGCGAGCAATTGGCAGCATGTTCAGAACCATGTTTCTGTGAATAACTCCTGAACCGTAAGTCCTAGACGCTCGCTCTTGGCTGCATTCGATTCAGCTCGTGGCAGCCAGTCTAAAAAACACTATCTTGGACTTCTCTGCATGTTTCCCAGGCGAGCAATTGGCAGCATGTTCAGAACCATGTTTCTGTGAATAACTCCTGAACCGTAAGTCCTAGACGCTCGCTCTTGGCTGCATTCGATTCAGCTCGTGGCAGCCAGTCTAAAAAACACTATCTTGGACTTCTCTGCATGTTTCCCAGGCGAGAAATTGGCAGCATGTTCAGAACCATGTTTCTGTGAATAACTCCTGAACCGTAAGTCCTAGACGCTCGATCTTGGCGGCATTCGTCTCAGCGCCTGGCAATTAGTATAGGAGCACTGTGTTTGACTTCTCTGGATGTTTCCCAGGCGAGTTATTGACAAGTAAATCCTAGACGCTCGATCTTGGTTATTTTCGCTTTCGCGGCTGGCAGTAAAAGAACCATGTTTCTGTGAATAACTCCTGAACCGTAAGTCCTAGACGCTCGCTCTTGGCTGCATTCGATTCAGCTCGTGGCAGCCAGTCTAAAAAACACTATCTTGGACTTCTCTGCATGTTTCCCAGGCGAGCAATTGGCAGCATGTTCAGAACCATGTTTCTGTGAATAACTCCTGAACCGTAAGTCCTAGACGCTCGCTCTTGGCTGCATTCGATTCAGCTCGTGGCAGCCAGTCTAAAAAACACTATCTTGGACTTCTCTGCATGTTTCCCAGGCGAGAAATTGGCAGCATGTTCAGAACCATGTTTCTGTGAATAACTCCTGAACCGTAAGTCCTAGACGCTCGCTCTTGGCTGCATTCGATTCAGCTCGTGGCAGCCAGTCTAAAAAACACTATCTTGGACTTCTCTGCATGTTTCCCAGGCGAGAAATTGGCAGCATGTTCAGAACCATGTTTCTGTGAATAACTCCTGAACCGTAAGTCCTAGACGCTCGCTCTTGGCTGCATTCGATTCAGCTCGTGGCAGCCAGTCTAAAAAACACTATCTTGGACTTCTCTGCATGTTTCCCAGGCGAGAAATTGGCAGCATGTTCAGAACCATGTTTCTGTGAATAACTCCTGAACCGTAAGTCCTAGACGCTCGCTCTTGGCTGCATTCGATTCAGCTCGTGGCAGCCAGTCTAAAAAACACTATCTTGGACTTCTCTGCATGTTTCCCAGGCGAGAAATTGGCAGCATGTTCAGAACCATGTTTCTGTGAATAACTCCTGAACCGTAAGTCCTAGACGCTCGCTCTTGGCTGCATTCGATTCAGCTCGTGGCAGCCAGTCTAAAAAACACTATCTTGGACTTCTCTGCATGTTTCCCAGGCGAGAAATTGGCAGCATGTTCAGAACCATGTTTCTGTGAATAACTCCTGAACCGTAAGTCCTAGACGCTCGCTCTTGGCTGCATTCGATTCAGCTCGTGGCAGCCAGTCTAAAAAACACTATCTTGGACTTCTCTGCATGTTTCCCAGGCGAGAAATTGGCAGCATGTTCAGAACCATGTTTCTGTGAATAACTCCTGAACCGTAAGTCCTAGACGCTCGCTCTTGGCTGCATTCGATTCAGCTCGTGGCAGCCAGTCTAAAAAACACTATCTTGGACTTCTCTGCATGTTTCCCAGGCGAGAAATTGGCAGCATGTTCAGAACCATGTTTCTGTGAATAACTCCTGAACCGTAAGTCCTAGACGCTCGCTCTTGGCTGCATTCGATTCAGCTCGTGGCAGCCAGTCTAAAAAACACTATCTTGGACTTCTCTGCATGTTTCCCAGGCGAGAAATTGGCAGCATGTTCAGAACCATGTTTCTGTGAATAACTCCTGAACCGTAAGTCCTAGACGCTCGCTCTTGGCTGCATTCGATTCAGCTCGTGGCAGCCAGTCTAAAAAACACTATCTTGGACTTCTCTGCATGTTTCCCAGGCGAGAAATTGGCAGCATGTTCAGAACCATGTTTCTGTGAATAACTCCTGAACCGTAAGTCCTAGACGCTCGCTCTTGGCTGCATTCGATTCAGCTCGTGGCAGCCAGTCTAAAAAACACTATCTTGGACTTCTCTGCATGTTTCCCAGGCGAGAAATTGGCAGCATGTTCAGAACCATGTTTCTGTGAATAACTCCTGAACCGTAAGTCCTAGACGCTCGATCTTGGCGGCATTCGTCTCAGCGCCTGGCAATTAGTATAGGAGCACTGTGTTTGACTTCTCTGGATGTTTCCCAGGCGAGTTATTGACAAGTAAATCCTAGACGCTCGATCTTGGTTATTTTCGCTTTCGCGGCTGGCAGTAAAAGAACCATGTTTCTGTGAATAACTCCTGAACCGTAAGTCC
The DNA here is from genome assembly GCF_050947455.1 of Rhinoderma darwinii. Classification (NCBI taxonomy): domain Eukaryota; kingdom Metazoa; phylum Chordata; class Amphibia; order Anura; family Rhinodermatidae; genus Rhinoderma; species Rhinoderma darwinii. The sequence goes on along the minus strand of NW_027463205.1, from coordinate 5,242 downwards.
TAGACGCTCGCTCTTGGCTGCATTCGATTCAGCTCGTGGCAGCCAGTCTAAAAAACACTATCTTGGACTTCTCTGCATGTTTCCCAGGCGAGCAATTGGCAGCATGTTCAGAACCATGTTTCTGTGAATAACTCCTGAACCGTAAGTCCTAGACGCTCGCTCTTGGCTGCATTCGATTCAGCTCGTGGCAGCCAGTCTAAAAAACACTATCTTGGACTTCTCTGCATGTTTCCCAGGCGAGCAATTGGCAGCATGTTCAGAACCATGTGTCTGTGAATAACTCCTGAACCGTAAGTCACAGACGCTCGCTCTTGGCTGCATTCGATTCAGCTCGTGGCAGCCAGTCTAAAAAACACTATCTTGGACTCCTCTGCATGTTCCTAAGGCAAATGTTTCTAAAGCTAATTCTTGAACCGTAAGTCCTAGACGCTCGATCTTGGCGGCATTCGTCTCAGCGCCTGGCAATTAGTATAGGAGCACTGTGTTTGACTTCTCTGGATGTTTCCCAGGCGAGTTATTGACAAGTAAATCCTAGACGCTCGATCTTGGTTATTTTCGCTTTCGCGGCTGGCAGTAAAAGAACCATGTTTCTGTGAATAACTCCTGAACCGTAAGTCCTAGACGCTCGCTCTTGGCTGCATTCGATTCAGCTCGTGGCAGCCAGTCTAAAAAACACTATCTTGGACTTCTCTGCATGTTTCCCAGGCGAGCAATTGGCAGCATGTTCAGAACCATGTTTCTGTGAATAACTCCTGAACCGTAAGTCCTAGACGCTCGCTCTTGGCTGCATTCGATTCAGCTCGTGGCAGCCAGTCTAAAAAACACTATCTTGGACTTCTCTGCATGTTCCTAAGGCAAATGTTTCTAAAGCTAATTCTTGAACCGTAAGTCCTAGACGCTCGATCTTGGCGGCATTCGTCTCAGCGCCTGGCAATTAGTATAGGAGCACTGTGTTTGACTTCTCTGGATGTTTCCCAGGCGAGTTATTGACAAGTAAATCCTAGACGCTCGATCTTGGTTATTTTCGCTTTCGCGGCTGGCAGTAAAAGAACCATGTTTCTGTGAATAACTCCTGAACCGTAAGTCCTAGACGCTCGCTCTTGGCTGCATTCGATTCAGCTCGTGGCAGCCAGTCTAAAAAACACTATCTTGGACTTCTCTGCATGTTTCCCAGGCGAGAAATTGGCAGCATGTTCAGAACCATGTTTCTGTGAATAACTCCTGAACCGTAAGTCCTAGACGCTCGCTCTTGGCTGCATTCGATTCAGCTCGTGGCAGCCAGTCTAAAAAACACTATCTTGGACTTCTCTGCATGTTTCCCAGGCGAGAAATTGGCAGCATGTTCAGAACCATGTTTCTGTGAATAACTCCTGAACCGTAAGTCCTAGACGCTCGATCTTGGCGGCATTCGTCTCAGCGCCTGGCAATTAGTATAGGAGCACTGTGTTTGACTTCTCTGGATGTTTCCCAGGCGAGTTATTGACAAGTAAATCCTAGACGCTCGATCTTGGTTATTTTCGCTTTCGCGGCTGGCAGTAAAAGAACCATGTTTCTGTGAATAACTCCTGAACCGTAAGTCCTAGACGCTCGCTCTTGGCTGCATTCGATTCAGCTCGTGGCAGCCAGTCTAAAAAACACTATCTTGGACTTCTCTGCATGTTTCCCAGGCGAGCAATTGGCAGCATGTTCAGAACCATGTTTCTGTGAATAACTCCTGAACCGTAAGTCCTAGACGCTCGCTCTTGGCTGCATTCGATTCAGCTCGTGGCAGCCAGTCTAAAAAACACTATCTTGGACTTCTCTGCATGTTTCCCAGGCGAGCAATTGGCAGCATGTTCAGAACCATGTTTCTGTGAATAACTCCTGAACCGTAAGTCACAGACGCTCGCTCTTGGCTGCATTCGATTCAGCTCGTGGCAGCCAGTCTAAAAAACACTATCTTGGACTCCTCTGCATGTTCCTAAGGCAAATGTTTCTAAAGCTAATTCTTGAACCGTAAGTCCTAGACGCTCGATCTTGGCGGCATTCGTCTCAGCGCCTGGCAATTAGTATAGGAGCACTGTGTTTGACTTCTCTGGATGTTTCCCAGGCGAGTTATTGACAAGTAAATCCTAGACGCTCGATCTTGGTTATTTTCGCTTTCGCGGCTGGCAGTAAAAGAACCATGTTTCTGTGAATAACTCCTGAACCGTAAGTCCTAGACGCTCGCTCTTGGCTGCATTCGATTCAGCTCGTGGCAGCCAGTCTAAAAAACACTATCTTGGACTTCTCTGCATGTTTCCCAGGCGAGAAATTGGCAGCATGTTCAGAACCATGTTTCTGTGAATAACTCCTGAACCGTAAGTCCTAGACGCTCGATCTTGGCGGCATTCGTCTCAGCGCCTGGCAATTAGTATAGGAGCACTGTGTTTGACTTCTCTGGATGTTTCCCAGGCGAGTTATTGACAAGTAAATCCTAGACGCTCGATCTTGGTTATTTTCGCTTTCGCGGCTGGCAGTAAAAGAACCATGTTTCTGTGAATAACTCCTGAACCGTAAGTCCTAGACGCTCGCTCTTGGCTGCATTCGATTCAGCTCGTGGCAGCCAGTCTAAAAAACACTATCTTGGACTTCTCTGCATGTTTCCCAGGCGAGCAATTGGCAGCATGTTCAGAACCATGTTTCTGTGAATAACTCCTGAACCGTAAGTCCTAGACGCTCGCTCTTGGCTGCATTCGATTCAGCTCGTGGCAGCCAGTCTAAAAAACACTATCTTGGACTTCTCTGCATGTTTCCCAGGCGAGCAATTGGCAGCATGTTCAGAACCATGTTTCTGTGAATAACTCCTGAACCGTAAGTCCTAGACGCTCGCTCTTGGCTGCATTCGATTCAGCTCGTGGCAGCCAGTCTAAAAAACACTATCTTGGACTTCTCTGCATGTTTCCCAGGCGAGAAATTGGCAGCATGTTCAGAACCATGTTTCTGTGAATAACTCCTGAACCGTAAGTCCTAGACGCTCGATCTTGGCGGCATTCGTCTCAGCGCCTGGCAATTAGTATAGGAGCACTGTGTTTGACTTCTCTGGATGTTTCCCAGGCGAGTTATTGACAAGTAAATCCTAGACGCTCGATCTTGGTTATTTTCGCTTTCGCGGCTGGCAGTAAAAGAACCATGTTTCTGTGAATAACTCCTGAACCGTAAGTCCTAGACGCTCGCTCTTGGCTGCATTCGATTCAGCTCGTGGCAGCCAGTCTAAAAAACACTATCTTGGACTTCTCTGCATGTTTCCCAGGCGAGCAATTGGCAGCATGTTCAGAACCATGTTTCTGTGAATAACTCCTGAACCGTAAGTCCTAGACGCTCGCTCTTGGCTGCATTCGATTCAGCTCGTGGCAGCCAGTCTAAAAAACACTATCTTGGACTTCTCTGCATGTTTCCCAGGCGAGAAATTGGCAGCATGTTCAGAACCATGTTTCTGTGAATAACTCCTGAACCGTAAGTCCTAGACGCTCGCTCTTGGCTGCATTCGATTCAGCTCGTGGCAGCCAGTCTAAAAAACACTATCTTGGACTTCTCTGCATGTTTCCCAGGCGAGAAATTGGCAGCATGTTCAGAACCATGTTTCTGTGAATAACTCCTGAACCGTAAGTCCTAGACGCTCGCTCTTGGCTGCATTCGATTCAGCTCGTGGCAGCCAGTCTAAAAAACACTATCTTGGACTTCTCTGCATGTTTCCCAGGCGAGAAATTGGCAGCATGTTCAGAACCATGTTTCTGTGAATAACTCCTGAACCGTAAGTCCTAGACGCTCGCTCTTGGCTGCATTCGATTCAGCTCGTGGCAGCCAGTCTAAAAAACACTATCTTGGACTTCTCTGCATGTTTCCCAGGCGAGAAATTGGCAGCATGTTCAGAACCATGTTTCTGTGAATAACTCCTGAACCGTAAGTCCTAGACGCTCGCTCTTGGCTGCATTCGATTCAGCTCGTGGCAGCCAGTCTAAAAAACACTATCTTGGACTTCTCTGCATGTTTCCCAGGCGAGAAATTGGCAGCATGTTCAGAACCATGTTTCTGTGAATAACTCCTGAACCGTAAGTCCTAGACGCTCGCTCTTGGCTGCATTCGATTCAGCTCGTGGCAGCCAGTCTAAAAAACACTATCTTGGACTTCTCTGCATGTTTCCCAGGCGAGAAATTGGCAGCATGTTCAGAACCATGTTTCTGTGAATAACTCCTGAACCGTAAGTCCTAGACGCTCGCTCTTGGCTGCATTCGATTCAGCTCGTGGCAGCCAGTCTAAAAAACACTATCTTGGACTTCTCTGCATGTTTCCCAGGCGAGAAATTGGCAGCATGTTCAGAACCATGTTTCTGTGAATAACTCCTGAACCGTAAGTCCTAGACGCTCGCTCTTGGCTGCATTCGATTCAGCTCGTGGCAGCCAGTCTAAAAAACACTATCTTGGACTTCTCTGCATGTTTCCCAGGCGAGAAATTGGCAGCATGTTCAGAACCATGTTTCTGTGAATAACTCCTGAACCGTAAGTCCTAGACGCTCGCTCTTGGCTGCATTCGATTCAGCTCGTGGCAGCCAGTCTAAAAAACACTATCTTGGACTTCTCTGCATGTTTCCCAGGCGAGAAATTGGCAGCATGTTCAGAACCATGTTTCTGTGAATAACTCCTGAACCGTAAGTCCTAGACGCTCGCTCTTGGCTGCATTCGATTCAGCTCGTGGCAGCCAGTCTAAAAAACACTATCTTGGACTTCTCTGCATGTTTCCCAGGCGAGAAATTGGCAGCATGTTCAGAACCATGTTTCTGTGAATAACTCCTGAACCGTAAGTCCTAGACGCTCGATCTTGGCGGCATTCGTCTCAGCGCCTGGCAATTAGTATAGGAGCACTGTGTTTGACTTCTCTGGATGTTTCCCAGGCGAGTTATTGACAAGTAAATCCTAGACGCTCGATCTTGGTTATTTTCGCTTTCGCGGCTGGCAGTAAAAGAACCATGTTTCTGTGAATAACTCCTGAACCGTAAGTCCTAGACGCTCGCTCTTGGCTGCATTCGATTCAGCTCGTGGCAGCCAGTCTAAAAAACACTATCTTGGACTTCTCTGCATGTTTCCCAGGCGAGCAATTGGCAGCATGTTCAGAACCATGTTTCTGTGAATAACTCCTGAACCGTAAGTCCTAGACGCTCGCTCTTGGCTGCATTCGATTCAGCTCGTGGCAGCCAGTCTAAAAAACACTATCTTGGACTTCTCTG